>NW_016825262.1:0-325 GCF_001698545.2 Rhinopithecus bieti | reverse complement strand
AATGAAAAGAAAGGTGTACCTCTGTGAGAAGAATTCACAAATTACAAAGAACTTTCTCAGAAAGTTTTTTTCTAGTTTTTATCTGACTATATTTCCTTTGTCACCATATGCTTCCATGCATTCCAAAGTATCCCTTCTCAGATTCCCCAGAAACAGTGCTACAAACCTGATCCCTGTAAAGAATCGTGTAACTCTGTGAGATGAATTCACACATCACAAGGTAGTTTCTGAGAAAGCTTCTTTCTCGTTTTTATCTGAGGATATTTCCTTTCTCACTATAGGCCTCAATGCGCTCCCATATATACCTTTCCAGATACCTTGAAAA
>NW_016825261.1:0-1822 GCF_001698545.2 Rhinopithecus bieti | reverse complement strand
ATTAAGTGCTTGGCAGGGTGCGGTGGCTCATACCTGTAATCCCAGCACTTGGGGAGGCCAAAGTGGGTGGATTGCCTGAGGTCAGGAGTTCGAGACCAGCCTGGCCAACATGGTGAAACTCTGTCTCTACTAAAAGTACAGAAATTAGCCGGGCATGGCAGCACATGCCTGAAATCCCAGCTACTCAGGAGGCCGAGGCAGGAGAATTGCTCGAACCCCGTATGCGGAGGTTGCAGTGAGCCGAGATCATGCCACTGCATTCCAGCCTGGGCAACAGAGCAAGAGTCAATCAATAAATAAACAAATTAAAAAAAAGAATGCACTGTTGCATTAAGTGCTGACTACTACGATCCTTTCTTTGTAAACCATCAAATGCGTGTTTGCATCCAGGACCAAAGAACCCCCAAAGACATTCAAACCACTAACAGGGACGACTGCACGGCTGTGAGACTGAAGATCGATTTGTGCTCACTGAGCTCTTACTTTTTCCCATAGTCTGTTTGATGACGGGATATTCCGATTCAATAGAAACATTTCAACCAAGGGTGAAGACATTTGAGACCCAGAGGGAAAGAGATTAAGAGACAAGCACTCTCCCTTCTCCATATGGATAAATAACTGAAGATGAACTTAGGACAAGATGCCTTCCTCTGAGGAACGGACCATGTTTAGGGACCAAGGGTGATTCGGAACTCATGGTTTCTCCCGCGAGGCTCCACTGGCCCTTTCCGTGCTCACCGTGGTGTTCACACCTCAACTTACCTAGGATGCCGTCAGAAAAACGAGTGTCAGAGCTCACCCTGAAAGCGGTTTTTGGTTCCAGTCTCCCTGCTCCTATCTCTTGACCTTTCAGGAACTCCAGACCCCCGTATGATCGAGTTGACCCAACACCCATGGAAAACTCACTCCAGGTCCTGGAGATGACAAGATGGTTCTCTCATGACCTCGCACAGAAGCTTCATGCCGTTGTCTTCCACGGGGTTCATGCTAAGGCTCAGGTGCGTCAGCCACGCGTTACCCATCAGCGCAAGTGCAAGAAAACCACAGCCAGCTGTGTCCAGGTTGCACCGATTCAGCCTGTGGGCGCACACACGGGAAAGAAGATCGGGACACTCATTCCCCGGCATGACCTCAAGTGAGCTGCTGCTCTCCTCCCAGCTCCAGTCTGCTTCTGTGTAGGAGGGGGTCATATTTGTTTTCTTCTTTTTTTTTTTTTTTTTTTTTTTTGAGGAGTCTTGCTCTGTCACCCAGGTTGGAGTGCAGTGGGGCAAGCTCTCAGTTCACTGCAGCCTCCACCTCCTGGGCACAAGCAATTCTGCTGTCTCAGCCTCCCGAGCAGCTGGAATTACAGGCATGCACCACCACGCCTGGCTAGTTTTTGTATTTTTAGTAGAGATGGGGGTTTTACGATATTGACCAGGATGGTCTCGAACTCCTGACCTTGTGATCCGCCCACCTCGGCCTACCCAAAGTGCTGGGATTACAGGCGTGAGCCACTGTGCCCGGCCAGGTTTAAGACCTTCCCTCTGACAGAACCTACTCAAATGAGAAGGAACCAGAAAACCAACCAATATGACAAAACAAGGCTGTTTAACCTCCCCCCAAAATCACACTAGTTCACCAGCAATGGATCCAAACCAAGAAGACATCCTTGATTTTCCTGAAAAAGAATTCAAGAGGTTAGTTATTAAGCTAATTGGGGAGGGATTGGAGAAATGTGAAGCCCAATGCAAGGAAATCCAAAATATGATACAAGCGAAGGGAGAAATATTTAAGGAAATAGCTTAAAGAGAAAACAAATAATCAGGAAACTTCGGACAAA
>NW_016825260.1:101034-102152 GCF_001698545.2 Rhinopithecus bieti | reverse complement strand
GCTCTTTAAGTGTTGATGATTTCTCCTTGCATGTGTCTAAAGAGATATCACTGGATGGAAAATTTAAAGCATAAATTAGTGCCTATCTCAGAGTATTATAAAACTCTTTTTTAGAATCTGCAGCTGTTTAGTCATTAGGCTTGTTATAGATAGTATATCCTTTTCCCAGCTAAAATCAGACCTTCAAATCTATACCCCATTATCCAAAAATAGAGAATTTGATGCTTCTGGTAAGATTGACGCTTTAGGGTCAAACAACGGATTATTATGAAACTCATATTAGAATTAAAATGTATATAATCTTCCCGATTGTACTTATATATAATCAGGCCAATATATTTTGCATACCTTTAAAATTTAGTGAAATGTTTATAAAATGTCTAAGTCAGGTCTGTGTGATTGTTTATGCATAAATTGGGTATCTGGTTGAAAAGGTTGACTGTGGGTGTATATATAAATAAATAATCCTTAGCATGTTTTATATTTGTACAAGTATAGAAGAAAGTCACTGTTTTAATCTGTGTACTGTCGCAATAATTGAGAGGTCATGCTGACAAATATGTGTATTTTGTTTTTTGTGCATAGAATATGATGTTGGGCTGATCCAGACCAAAGATTATACTTCCTAATTTACTGAAATTAATGCTGCTCAATTTCAAAGCAAAAATATAGCTTGTACGATTTTTTTGACAGCTAAACAAAATTAAGCTGTATGTATTTATTGTATATATAATAAGTTGTTATATATATACATTGACATGCATATGAAATCTCTTAGCAGTGACTAAGCTTCTTTTTAGGACTCATTATGACTACTCACATTTGAAAGCTGTTCTAGGTCGGGCACAGTGGCTCACACCTGTAATCCCAGCATGTTGGGAGGCCAAGGTGGGCAGATCAGCTGAGGTCAGGAGTTGAAGACCAGCCTGGCCAACGTGGTAAAACGCAGTCTCTACTAAAATACAAAATTAGCCGGGCATGGGGCGCATGCCTTTAGTCCCAGCTACTCAGGAGGCCGAGGCAGGAGAATCACTTGAACCTGGGAGGTGGAGGTTGCAGTGAGCCGAGATCACACCACTGCACTCCAGCCTGGGCAACAGAGAGAGACTCTGTCGCAA
>NW_016825260.1:88659-100175 GCF_001698545.2 Rhinopithecus bieti | reverse complement strand
GTCTCTCTCTCTTTCTCTCTCCCTCTCTCTCTCTCTCTCTCTCTCTCTCTCTCTCTCTCTCTCTCTGTTGCCCAGGTTGGAGTGCAGTGGCACCATCTCTGCTCACTGCAACCTCTGCTTCCCGGGTTCAAACAATTATTGTGCCTCAGCTTCCCAAGTAGCTGGGATTACAGGCATGAGCCACTATCATGCCTGGCTAATTTTTGTATTTTTAATAGAGATGGGGTTTCACCATGTTGGCCATGCTGATCTTGAACTCCTGACCTCAAGTGATCCACCTCCCTCAGCCTCTCAAAGTGCTGGGATGACAGGCGTGAGCCATTGTGCCCAGAGTACTTTTTTTTTTTTAATTGCTAAACAATTTTAAGAAGATACTTAAGGGAAAAGATCTGTCTCCTCTTAGAGAGGCACTCATAGAGAACCATTGTGTGTGGTTTCTGCTCTTGTCCTGGGTTTTGTTGCTGACCCAATTAATTGTAGAACAGTGTCTGTAACACTGAAATAGTCTCACCCAAATTCTAATTCTTTGTATTTTAATATTTTGTATTTGAGATTTTGCTAGACTGTTGATACCAGAAAAACTACAAATGCTGCTGTTGTCTTTTTTTTTCTAGTAAGATAGGGTCTCACTATGTTGACCAGGCTGGTCTTGAACTCCTAGCCTCAAGCAGTCCTCCCATCTTGGCCTCCCAAAGTGCTGGGATTACAGGCGTGAGCCACTTCTGTTGTCTTTTTATCTATTAAAGAAATTGTGTCATTTTCCATGCTGATCTGACTTTTGTGTGTGTGTATGTGTGACGGAGTTTTGCTCTTGTCACCCAGGCTAGAGTCCAATGGCACAATCTTGGCTCACTGCAACCTCCACCTCCTGGGTTCAAGTGATCTCCTGCCTCAGCCTCCCGAGTAGCTGGGATTACAGGCATGCGCCACCACACTGACTGATTTTTTGTATTTTTAGTAGAGACAGGGTCTCACCATGTTGGTCAGGCTGGTCTTGACCCCCTGACCTCATGTGATCCACAATGACTGGGCCTCCCAAAGTGCTGGGATTACAGGCATGAGCGCCTGGCCTGACCTGACCTTTTTAGGGAACTAGAAGAGTTTTGGGCCTTTGCAAGCCTCCTGTTTGCCTTTATCCTCATCATCCAAATCTACATTTAGTTTATTGTTTGTGAGTTTTTTAGTAAACAGAGTAAGGGATTGGTCATGTTAGAATTAGTATTACCTCTTTCTACTCTGAAAACTTTCCCTCATTCCTCCTTTTTACAGTGATTCAGTTCCTAAATCATCATTTCCCCTCTCCCTTCTAGAGGATGAATTGGCTGGAATGCTTTTCCAGTTTACCACTTTCAAATCCTTGGGATTATCTTTCATCCCTCTTCGGGGACTGAGTCCCTGCTACTCTGCAACAGCTCTCTACTACATCTTTCATCTTCAGTTCTATAATTTAACGTTCTTATTTATTGAATACTTATGGTTAACTTTAAAGTCCTTTTATGGTAATCATAAAAATATAATTAATTCAAAGAAGAGAACATCTCTTCTGCACTATGAGGTGAATAATTTCATTAGTCTCTGATAAATGTGCTTAAGTGATTTATACTAGCTCCTTAATGCCACTTTTTTTCAAAACTTCAGAAACAAAAATAAGTGTGAATCTTTTTTCCCCCTACAGGCCTGCAATATATATGCACTGATTAACAAATACCTATATAGGCCAGGCGCGGTGGCTCAAGCCTGTAATCCCAGCACTTTGGGAGGCCGAGACGGGCGGATCACAAGGTCAGGAGATCGAGACCGGTCCTGGTAACCACGGTGAAACCCCCATCTCTACACTCTACTAAAAAATACAAAAAACTAGCTGGCGAGGCGTGGCCGGGCACCTGTAGTCCCAAAGCCTACTCGGGAGACTGAGGCAGGAGAAGGGGCGTGAACCGGTGGGAGCGGAGCTTCGCAGTCGAGCCGAGATCCGGCCCACGTGTTACTTGCCACGCCCTGGGCGACAGAGCGAGACTCCGTTCTCAACAAAAAAAGACAAAAAGACAAAAAACAAATACCTATATAGTGGAAACTCTTGAGTAATTTAAGCATAGCTCTTTATCAGTTGTTGAAACTACTTCAAAGGAGTGCATGGATCCCAGCACTTTGGGAGGCCAAGACAGGCGGATCACCTGAGGTCAAGAGTTCGAGACCAGCCTGGCCAACATGGTGAAACCCCATCTCTACTAAAAATACAAAAAAAATTGCTGGGCATGGTGCTGGATGCCTATAATCCCAGCTACTCGGGAGGCTGAGGCAGAATCGCTTGAACCCAGGAGGCAGAGGTTGCAGTGAGCGGAGATTGGGCCACTGCACTGCAGCCTGGGTGACACAGCGAGACTCCGTCTCAGAAAATAACAAAGTAGTACATGGTGATCTATTTCTACATAAAAAGTAATCCAACACTGATTTACTGTGTAATTAGAAGCTGTAGTTCATATTTTGCAGTTTAAAGGTATCTTTCATATATTAAAGCATTTTAATTTTAAAAAATAAACTTTTTTTTTTTTTTTTTTTTAAAGATACTTCCTATACTTAAAACACTGTGTTCTAGGCATGGCATCATAAAGTAAAATTCAACCAGACATCTAAGAAAAATCTGTTGAATGCCTATCAAATATCAGGCACTTAGCTAGGCACTGACTGCAAAAAAAACAGTAAGATGTAATTCTTACTTTTAGGGAATTTAACATGGATAAATTAACAAATATAAAGTCATGTTTTCTTTTTTCTTTTTTGAGAAAGAGTCTTGCTCTGTCGCCAGGCTGGAGTGCAGTAGCACAATCTCAGTTCACTGCAACCTCCACCTCCCAGGTTCAAGTGATTTTCCTGCCTCAGCCTCCCGAGTAGCTAGGACTACGGGTACCCGCCACCACGTCTGGCTAATTTTTTTATTTTTAGTAGAGACGGGGTTTCACCATGTTGGCCAGGATGATCTCAATCTCTTGACCTCATGATCTACCCTCCTCAGCCTCCCAAAGTGCTGGGATTAGAGGTGAGAGCCACCGTGCCCCGTGCCCAGCCTTAAAGTCGTGTTTTCTGTTGTCAGGAAGTTTAACATATAGTTTGGGAGAGGTAAATTTGAGATAAGATAGTAGTTGACATGATAGTGGGAAACCTTCCTCCCCACTTTTTTTTTTTTTTCCCAATAAATTCTCCATTGAAGCCTGCTTTAGGAAAAACTCATGTCAATAATAAAGTAGGGCATGGGTGGTGGGGAAGCATTTCCCAGAACCCCACATGAGAACTACCATAAAGCTAGGAATAGAGTTAAGGAGTAACATTATTAGCTGATAATGGACTGAATGAGAATGGTATAGTGAATGGTATAGAATGGTATCTGTTTTACCTCTGTGTGTCAGAGGGCCCAGAATCCTTGGTGTAGTAATGATGGATTGTAGAACCTTCCGCAAATGGCACAGCTGAAACTTGATCCAGGAGGCCCAAGTCATTGCCGTTAAGACTCTACCATATTAGGATGGGCAGGAGAACCTCCCCTAGCTGTATAGGTCTGGAGCTGGCAAACTACTGCCTGTGGGCTCTATTTTATAAATAAAGTTTTGTTGGAATGCTGCCACAGTCATTTAAGTATTTTTTGTGCATGCTTTTGCAATACAGGGACGGTTGAGTAGTTGCGATAGAGACAGACCCACAAAGCCTGAAATATTTATTATCTGGCTTTGTATAGAAAGAGTTTACTGACTTCTAATATTGAACAAGCCTTAACTAGGAGAATATTGTGGGAACAGCGTAGTGGCCTTAGTGAACCACAGTCTCATTTTCTATTTGACTCTTTGCCCTTGGTGCTCTAAGAGCCTGAGGAATAAGGTTAATAAGGTGGGGGACGTCAGTGAAAATTACTTTTCCCTTGATCGGGACTTGAGTAAATCCTTTGAATGGCTGGGCAGGAAGTTTTGTATTGGTTACCTCTTTTTTTTTTTTTTTTTTTTTTTTTTTTTTTTTTTTTTTAAAATATGGAACGCTTCACGAATTTGCATGTCATCCTTGCGCAGGGGCCATGCTAATCTTCTCTGTATCGTTCCAATTTTAGTATATGTGCTGCCGAAGCGAGCACTTGGTTACCTCTTTCACATGTCAACTGTCACAGCAGAGATGTGGAATTTGCTGGGTACTGGGCATACAGAGACACATACAGTCTATTTACTTTCTGTCACATCACTGGCCTGCATAGCGCCCTTTCCACCCAAAGATGAATACGAAGAAAACAGTCCTCATTGAGACTGTGAAAAAATTCTTCAGCTCAAGAGAAGGACATTCTCATAAATATAAAGAGATTTATGAGTGTAAAATTCTTTGGAGAAAAATATGTGAGATTCAAGGGAATGTAAATAAGAAATTAAGATGAAACAGTTAACTTTCGTTTCAAGTGCCTCTTGTCTTTCAGGCATTGTGCTAGCTGCTTTATTTTCGTGTCTCTTTCAATCCTCATAATAACCATCAAAGTTAGAAGGAATTATCCTCCTCTTATGTGGGGGAAACTGTTGCTCAAATAGGTTAATTTCCTGAAGGCTATACAAGTTAGTAGATGGTTGAGCCAGGAATTCATCACATTTTAGGCTCCCCCTTTTTTAAAAAAATTGAGGTAAAAGTCACATAACATAAAATTAACCACTTTAAAGTATACAAGTATGTGACATTGAGTACATTCATAACGTTGTGCAACCACCACCTCTTACAAGTTCCAAAACATTTTCATCACCCCAAAAGAAAACCCTGTACTCATTACCCACCATTTTCCCTTGGCCCTGGCAACCACCAATCTGCTTTCTGTATTTACCTATTCTGGATATTTCATATAAATGGAATCATACAAATCATACAACATGTGGCCGTTTGTGTTTGGCTTCCTTGACCTATGTTTTCAAAGTTCATCCACGTTGTAGCGTGTAACAGTACTTCATTCCATTTTATGCCTGCATGATACTGTTTCGTGTTGTATGAATATACCTCATCTTGTTTATCTTTTCATTGGTGATGGACATTTGAGTTGTTTCTACCTTTTGTCTGTGAGCATTCATGTACAAGTGTTGTTTGAGTTTCTATTTTCAGTTCTCTGGGGTGTATACCCCAAAGTAGAGTGGAAATGCCATGTTTAATTTTTTGAAAAATTGCTTAAACTGCTTTCAACAGCAGCTGCCCTACTTTACATTCCCACCAGCAATGTATGAGAGTTCCAATTTCTCTACATCCTCACTAACTCTTGTTTCTTCCTCCTCCTCCTCCTTCTTCTTATTGAGACACAGTCTCACTCTGTCGCCCAGGCTGGAGTGCAGTGGCTCCTTGCAACCTCCGCCTCCCAGGTTCAAGTGATTCTTGTGCCTCAGCCTCCCGAGTAGCTGGGATTACAGGTGTGCAAGCCACCATGCCTGACTAATTTTTGTATTTTTAGTAGAGATGGGGTTTCACCATGTTGGCCAGGCTGATCTCAAACTCCTGGCCTCAAGTGATCCACCTACCTTGGCCTTCAGTTGTCCCAGCACCTGGATTTGTTGAAGAGATCATTCTTTCCCCATTTACTGGTGCTAGCACCCTTGTTGAAAATCAGTTGGCCATAGACATGTGAGTTTGTTTGTGGACTCTTACTTTTATTCCATTGGGCTATATGCCTGTCTTTATGTCAGTACTTCACTGGTTTGATTACTATAGATTTGTAGTAAATTTTGAAATTCAGAAGTGTGAGTCTTCCAACTTTGTTCTTCTTTTTCAATACATTTTGGCTATCAAGGGCTCCTTGCAATTCTGTATAAATTTGAAATTCTTTTTTTCTTCATTTCTGGGAAAAAAAAGCTGTTGGAATTTTGATAGAGATTGCATTGACTCTGTAGATTGCTTTGAGTAGTACTGTCATCCTAACTATAAATTCTTCCAATCCATGGGACCTTTCCATTTATTTAAGTGTTTAACTTCTTTTAGCAATGTTTTGTAGTTTTCCATGTACTAGTCTTTTACCTCATTGATTAGATTTATTCTTAGATGTTTTATTCATTCAGGTGCTTTTTTTGTTTTTGAGGCAGAGTCTTGCTCTGTTGCCCAGGCTGGAGTTTTTTTTGTTGTTGTTGTTGAGACAGAGTCTTGGTCTGTTGCCCAGGCTGGAGTGAAGTGGTGTGATCTTGGCTCACTGCAACCTCTGCCTCCTGGGCAAGGTTGAGGCAAGCAATTCTCATGCCTCAGCCTACTGAGTAGCTGGTATTACAGATGTACACCACCACACCCAGCTAATTTTTATATTTTTAGTAGAGACAGGGTTTTGCCATGTTGGCCAGGCTGGTCTCGAACTCCTGGCCTCATGTAATCCACCCACCTTGGCCTCCCAAAGTGCTAGGATTGCAAGCATGAGCCACCGCGCCTCTCTGCTCTTTTAAATGAAATTGCTCTGTTAATTTCTTTTTTGGATTGTTTGTTGCCAGTATATAGAAATATTACCATTTTTTTTTTTTTTGAAACAGAGGCTCTGTCACCCAGGCTGTAGTACAGTGATGTGATCTCGGCTCACTGCAACCTCTGCCTCCCAGGTTCAAGCCATTCTCCTGGCTCAGCCCCCCATGCAGCTGGGATTACAGGCAGGTGCCACCACACCCAGCTAATTTTTGTATTTTTAGTAGAGACAGAGTTTCACCATGTTGGCCAGGCTGGTTTCAAACTCCAGACTTCAAGTGATCTGCCTGCCTTGGCCTCCCAAAGTGCTGGGATTACAGGTGTGAGCCACGACACCCGGCCCCAGTTGTTTGTTTGTTTTTTTTTTTTTAAATTGTGGTAAAATATATGTAATACAAAATTTGCCTTTTTGTTGTTGTTGTTGTTGTGTTGAGACAGAGTCTCGCTCTGTCCCGCAGGCTGGAGTGCAGTCGCGTGATCTCAGCTCACTGCAAACTCTGCCTTCCAGGTTCACGCCATTCTCCTGCCTCAGCCTCCAGAATAGCTGGGACTACAGGCGCCTGCCACCACACCCAGCTAATTGTTTTTTTTGTGTGTGTGTGTATTTAGTAGAGATGGGGTTTCACTGTGTTAGCCAGGATGGTCTCGATCTCCTGACCTCGTGATCCACCCACCTCAGCCTCCCAAAGTGCTGGGATTACAGGTGTGAGCACCCGACCCCTTTTTAACTATTTCTAAGGCCACAGTTTGACATTAATTGTATTCACGGTGTTACATAACCATCACTACTATGTATTTGCACAATTTTTTCATTACCTCAAACAGGAACTCTCTGCCAGTTAAGCAATAACTCTCTAATTTCCCCATCCCCAGTAGTAGTAACTTCCAATCTACTTTCTGTCTCTATGATTTTTGCCTATTCTAGATATTTTATATAAGTGGAATATTACAGTATTTGTCCTTTTGTGTCCGATTTCTTTCACTTAGCATGTTTTCAAGGTTCATTCATATGGTGTGTATCAGAACTTCATTCCTTTATATGGCTGAACAATATTGGAACAACATATAACAATATTATATGGTTGAACCTTGAAAACATTATGTTCATTGTATATGTATACAACGAACAAAATGTGGTATATACATGTAATTAGACATCATCTATTGTCATTGAGTATTCATGCTGTTACCTGTGGGCTTTATAGATGTTCTTTATCAGGTTGAGGAACTTGCCCTCTATTTCTAATCTTCTCATCTGCCATGGATATGATATGTGGGGGGAAAATGTACACCACATTTTGTTTATCCATTCGTTTCTTCGTGGACACTTGAGTTATTTATACCTTTGGTTATTATGAATAATGCTGCTATGAACATTCACATACAAGTATCTGAGTCCTTGTTCTCAATTCTTTTGGATATATACCTAGGAGTAGCATTGCTGGGTCATATGGTAATTACATGTTTAATATTTTGGGGCCTACTGGTTTTTGTGTTTTGATCTTGTATTATGCAACTTTGCTGAATTTGTTTATTCTAATTTTTTTGTGTGTGGATTCTTTAGAATTTTCTCTATATAAGGTACCATCTGTGAATAGGGGTAGTTTTACTTATCCATTTACAGTTTGGACACCTTTTATTTCTTCTTCTTGTCAAATTGCTCTGGCTAGAACTTCCAGTGCTATGTTGAATAGAAGTGGTGAAAGTGGGCATCTTTGTCTTGTTCCTGATCTTGAGAGGAGGGGTTTTAGTCTATTACCATTGAGTATTCATGGTGTTAGCTGTGGGTTTTTAAAATGTCCTTTAACAGGTTGAGGAAGTTGTCCTCTATTTCTAGTCTTCTCATCTGCCATGGATATGATATGTGGGTAAAGGTAGATGGGCAGTTTAAAATGCACAGTGTTATCATAAAGCAGCTGTCTCTTTCACCAAGCCTTCCTCTAGTTGTTGTGAGTTTTTGAATAGTTGCAGAGTTGTGGAAAAGTTGATTCTGATACTTTTTGCCGGCTCATGAGTTGTTTTTGTGGAGGGACAGAGTCCTAGATTTCCCAGTTCTGCCATTTTCCGTGCTAACACTCTCCAGGCATGTGTTCTGCACATATTTTTTTCCAGTCTGTGGCATGTCTTTTCATTCTTATAATGGTATGTTTACCAAAGCAGAAGTTTTTAATTTTAATGAAGTGCTACTTAACAATTTTGTCTTTCATGGACAGTCCTTTTAGTGTTACATTTGAAACCTCATTGCCAAACTGAAGGTCACCTAGATTTTCTAGGTTATCTTCTGGAAGTTTTATACATTTGCATTTTACATTTAGGTGTATGATCCGTTTTGAGTTAGTTTTTGTGAAAGTTGTAAGGTCTGTGTCTAGATTCTTTCTTGTGCATTTGGACATCTAGCACCGTTTGTCAAAAAGATTGTTTTCTCCATTGGATTGCCCATGCTCCTTTGACGAAGATCTGCTGATTGTATTTGTGTTGAGTCTATTTTTTGTTTGTTGGTTTGTTTGTTTTAGGGATGGGGTCTTGCTTTGTCATCCAGGCTGCAATACAGTGATGCAATCATGGCTCACTACAGCTTCAAACTCCTGGGCTCAAGTAATCCTCCCATCTCAGTCTCCCAGTAGTTGGGACTACAGGCGTATGCCACCACGCCTGGCTAATTTTTATGTTTTTAGTAGAGATGGGGTTTCAGCATATTGATCATGCTGGTCTTGAATTCCTGACCCCAGGTGATCCACCCGCCTCAGCCTCCCAAAGTGCTGGGGCTACAGGCATGAGCCACTGTGCCCAGCCTAATTTTTAAGTTTTTTGTAGGGACAGGGTCTTATATGTTGACCAGGCTGGCTCTTGAGTCTGTTTTTGTGCTTTATTCTGTTCCATTGATGTCTGTGTCTATTTTGCACCAATACCATATTGTCTTGATTACTATAGTTTTATATTATCTTCAATGGGGGTAGTAGTATCAGTCCTCTCACTTTGTCATTCTTCAGTATTGGGTTGGCTGTTTTGGGCCTTTTGGTATAACCTTTGACTTTAGTTTGTCAGTATTCACAGAATAGCTTCTAGGGATTTGGATTGGGATTGCATTGAATCTACAGATCAAGTTGAGAAGAACTGACATCTTAACTATATTGAGTCTTCCCACCCCCCCTTTTTTTTTTTTTGAGATGGAGTCTCACTCTGTTGCCCAGGCTGGAGTGCAATGGTGCGATCTCGGCCCACTGCAACCTCCACCTCCCGGGTTCGAGTGATTCTCCTGTCTCAGCCTCCCGCATAGTTGGGATTGCAGGCTCCCACCACCACGCCTTGCTAATTTTTGTATTTTTGGTAGAGACAGGGTCTCGCCGTGTTGGTCAGGCTGGTCTCGAACTCCTGACCTCAGATGATTCACCCGCCTCGGCTTTCCAAAGTACTGGGATTATAGGCGTGAGCCACCACGTCTGGCCACCAATATTGAGTCTTATAATCCATGAACACGAAATCTCTCTCCATTTATTTAGATCATCTTTGATTTCTTTCCACAGCAATGAATAATTTTTCACATACAGATCCTGCAAATATTTTGTTAGGTTTATACCTTAGTACTATTTTTGGGGTGCTAATATAAATTGTATTGTGTTTTCAGTTTCAAATTCTAGTTGTTCTCTGCTGATATACAGGAAAGTAATTGACTTTTGTATGTTAACTTTGCATCCTGTGACCTTGCTATAGTTGTTTATTAGTTCCAGGTTTTCTTTTCTTTTTTTTGTTTTGTGGGTTCTTTGGGATTTTCTACATAGACAGTCATGTCATCTGTGAACAAAACAGTTTTCTTTCTTTCTTCCCAATTTGTATATCTTTTCTTTCCTTTTCTTGTCTTACTGTATTTCTTATGACTTCCAGTACAGTGTTGAATATGACTTATGAGGTGGGGCATCCTTCTGATCTTAAGGGGAAGGCATGCAGTTTCTTGCTGTTAAGTACCGATAATGTTAGGTTTATGTAGATGTTCTTCATCAACTTGAGGAAGTTCCTCTCTATGCCTAGATTGCTGAGAGGTTTGTATTTTTTTTCTTAAATCAGTAACAGAGATGGAGTTTCAAAAAATGCTTTTCTGTATCCATTGATAAGACCATGTAATTTTTCTACTTAGCATGGTGGTGGTGATATGTTACATGGCTTGATTTTAGAATGCTGAAGCAGCCTTTTTTTTTTTTTTTTTTTTTTGAGATGGAGTTTCGCTCTCATTGCCCAGACTGGAGTGCAATGGCGTGATCTCGGCTCACTGCAACCTCCACCTCCCCGGGTTCAGGCAATTCTCCTGCCTCAGCCTCCCGAGTAGGTGGGATTACAGGCACCCACCACCATGACTGGCTAATTCTGTATTATTAGTAGAGATGGAGTTTCTCCATGTTGGTCAGGCTGATCTCGAACTCCCGACCTCAGGTGATCCGCCTACCTCAGCCTCCCAAAGTGCTGGGATTACAGGCATAAGCCACTGCACTGGGCCCTGAAGCAGCCTTTCATACCTGGTATATAGCTGTTTTCATATATTGGTGAATTTGATTCCCTTAATATTTGTTGTGGATTTTTGCATTTATATTCATGAGAGGTATTGGTCTGTAGTTTGCCTTTTGAAAAATTTATTTAGCTTATTTTGGTATTAGGATGATGCAGACCTCATAGAATGAGTTAGGAAGTATTCCTTCTGCTCCTGTTGTCTGGAAGAGATTGTAGATAATTGGTATAATTTCTTAAATGTTTGCTAGAATTCACCAGTGAAACCATGTAAGAATGGAGCTTTCTTTTTTGGAATGTTAATAATTATTGATCCATTTTCATAGATACAGGCCTATTCAGATTATTATTTTCTGTGTAAATTTTGAAATTTTGTATGTTTCGGCCGGGCGCGGTGGCTCAAGCCTGTAATCCCAGCACTTTGGGAGGCCGAGACGGGCGGATCACGAGGTCAGGAGATCGAGACCATCCTGGCTAATACGGTGAAACCCCGTCTCTACTAAAAAATACAAAAAACTAGCCGGGCGACGAGGCGGGCGCCTGTAGTCCCCGCTTCCCGGGAGGCTGAGACAGGAGAATGGCGT
>NW_016825260.1:80852-86522 GCF_001698545.2 Rhinopithecus bieti | reverse complement strand
AATTAGCTGGGTGTGGTGGCTCACGCTTGTAATCCCAGCTACTCAGGAGGCTGAGGCAGGAAGAATTGCTCAAACCTGGGAGGCAGTAGAGGTTTCAGTGAACCGAGATCATACCACTGCACTCCAGCCTAGGCGACAGAGTGAGACTGTGTCTCAAAAAAGAAAAGAAAAGAAAATTCCTTTTTTCTCTTTCCATTTTAGTTTTGGAGGTTTTACTGACATATCTTACAGCTTAGTGACTTTTTTTCCTCAGCTGTGTCCAGTTTACTGTCAAGTCCATTAAAAGCATTCTTCATTTTGTTACAGTGATTTTGACTTCTAGCATTTTATTTTAATTCTTCCTTAGAGTTGTGTATGCTTATATTACCCATCTGCTCTTGCATGCTGTCTACTTTTCCCATTAGAGCCCTTAACATATTAATCACAGTTATTTTAAATTCCCTATCTGATAATCCCCAAGTCTGTGCCATATCTGAGTCTGGTTCTGATGCTTACTTTGTCTCTTTAGACTATGCTTTTCTTGCTTTTGGCATGCCTTGTAATTTTTTTTTTAAGCTGAATATGATATATTAGGCAATAGGAACTGAATAAGTAGGCCTTTCGTGTAAGGTTTTATGTTAATCTGTCTAGAAGCTAGGTCATGTTTAATGATGTAGGTATAGATGCCAGAGGCTTCAGTTTCCTCTAGTACCTTTGTTATTTTATTTTCCTAGCCTGTTGTCTGTGGGTTCTCCTAAGAACTCCTTTATAAATATTGAGTCTGTGTCTTGCAACTCTTTCAGTTGTAATTCCCTGTTAATGTACTGGAGCTCTGTTGACATGATGGGAAGAGTATGGCGAAGGCAAAGTGTTCTATAATCTCATTCTTTTGTAAGACCTGAGTCTTTGGCTACAACCTTCAGAAGTGTTTCCAGCCACCCCACTTCCCTCCTTTTCTTCTGTTAGATGAATCAAGAAGGCTAGAGGGACTGGACACTAAGGCTCTGGTAAATTTTCTCTTGGAGTGTTGACCTTTGTTATGAAAAACATTCTGACCTTATTTCAAAATAGTTACCTTTCCCTTAGGCATATTTCAAAGTGGTTACTTTCTTCCTCTCCCTACCTAAAAGAAGAGGAGATTTTTATTAGATCTTACCTCTGGGTGTATTTCAAAGTATTTTTCCTTGCATCTTACACAAAAGGGGAGGAGTTTTTACTTGGGTCTTCATAGTCAGAACCTGGTGAGATTTCCTGGAGGTAAAACTGCAAGAACTTAGAGGGCCTCCTAAGATTTAGTCCCCAGGAGTTCTCATTCACAAGCTAGTCTCAGCCTTTGTCAAAACTGTCATTTAAGTTTTCTTACTAGTGTATGATTCCAGTGCCTTCTGCTGCAGGTAAGCTGATCTTGGATGTGATTGTATTTGCTTGTTTCTCTAGATTTCAGGCAATTGGTTTACCCTCTGACCTCAATTCTGTAAATCCAAGAAAAGTTGCTGATTTTCAATTTGTTAGGGTTTTTTCTTAATGTAAGGACAGGAGTGATGGTATCCAAGCACTGTATGGGTTGATGCTGAAACTGGAAGTCCTGTTTACATTTTAAAATTGGAAATATCTTGTCCAGTTTATAAGTAATGTTCAGCAAGAGGTTTTTTACCTTTCCTGTGAACCATTTTCTTAGCTGAAATGACTCATTCCCAGTTATTTTCATCCCTTTGAATTTCAAATCTCTGTATTTTCATATGCTTAGTAAGAACTTTTTCAGAACAAAATATTTGGAAAACTTAAGAACTTTATGTAGTTCTTGCAAATGGCTACTAACTTTACCCTAAAGAAACTAGAATTATTACACCTTTTGATTTCCTTTTTTCCCCTACAACATTTNAAAAAAAAAAAGAAAATTTGTATGTTTCAAGGAATTGGTCCATTTTATCAAAGTTGTCAAATTTTTAGGCATAGATTTATTTATAATAATCTGTTATTTTCCTTTTAATGTCCATGTGATTTGGTAGTGATGACTCTTCATTCAAATCTGATGTGAATAATTTGTGTTTTTTTCTTTTCTCTTGGTTAATTTGGTTAGAGGTTTATCAGCTTTATTGATTTCAGAGAAGCAGCTTTTGTTTTATTGTTGATTGTTTTCAGTTCATTGATTTCTACTGTCATTTAAAACTTTTTTTCTTCTCCGTGTTTTAGGCTTAAGTTGCTCTTTCTTTTCTTTCCTAAGTTAAAGCTTAGATTATTGATTTTACGTCTGTTTTCTAATAACACACTTGATGCTATAAACTTTTCTCAAAGTGCTGCTTTCACAGTATTGCACAAGTTTTGACTTGTATTTTTATTTAGTCCAAAATATTTTAAAATTTCTCTTGAGACTTCTTTGACTCATGTGTTATTTGGTAGTTTGTTGTTTATTCTGTGACTATTTTGAGACTTTCCAGTTATGTTTTTGTTACTGATTTCTATTTTAATTCCATTGCGGTATGATAGCATACTTACTATGATAGCTACACATTTATTAAGGTGTGTGTTATGGCCCAGTTGTGGTCTATCTTGGTGATTGTTCCATGTAAGCTTGAGAAGAATGTGTATTCTGCTGTTACTAAAGTGTTATATAAATGTCAAGTAGATCCAGTTGCTCCATGGTATTGTTCAATTCATAGATATCCATACTCATTTTTTTGCCTGCTATATCTATCGGTTACTGAAAGGGGCTGTTGAAGTATCCAACTATAGTAGTGGATTTGTCTATTTCTATTTGCAGTTATATGAGTATTTTCCTCATGTATTTTGATGCTCTCTAGTTTGGTACATTCATATTAAGGATTGTTATGTCTTCTTGGAGAATTTTGCATTTTGTAATGCTCTTCTTTATCCCAGTGATTTTCCTTGTTCTGAAATCTGCTTTGTCTAAAATTTATATAACTACTTCAGCTTCCTCTTAATTAGTGTTAATGTGGTATAATTTTATCCATCCCTTTACTTTTATCCTATCCCTTCCTTCCCTCCCTCCCTCCCTCTCTCTGTCTCTCTCTCTTTCTTTCTCTTCCTTTGCTTTGCTTTCTATTTATTTATTAATTATTTTTAGATACAGAATCTTGCTCTGTTGCCCAGCCTGGAATGCAGTGGCACAATCATGGCTCACTGCAACCTCTGCCTCCTAGGCTCAAGCGATCATCCCACCTCAGCCTTCTGTGTAGCTGGGACTACAGGTGTGCACTGCCATGCCTGGCTAATTTTTTGTATCTTTTGTAGAGACAGGGTTTTGCCATGTTGCCCAGGCTGGTCTCGAACTCCTGGGCTCAAGTGATCCTCCCACCTCAGTCTCCCAAAGTACTGGGATTACAGGCATGAGCCACCACGCCTGACCCGTTTCTTTATATTCGTTTTTTTAAATCTACTCTGATAATTTAACTGGTGTTTGGAGGCCATTCACAGTTAAAATGATTATTAATATAGTTAAATTAATATGAACCATGTTTATAACTGATTTTCTATTTGTTGTACTTACGTTTTTTTAATCCCCTCTTTTTCTGCCTTCTGGTTTTAACTGACCATTTTACAGGATTCCATTTTCTCTCCTGTTTTAGAGTGTCCATTATACTTGTTTTTACTTATTTATTTATTTTTTTCGGTCATTGCCCTAGAGTTTGCAGTGTACATTTACAACTTATCTAAGTACACTTTCAGATAACTCTATACTGCTTCTTGAGGACTGTAGGTAGCTTTTACTAGAGTATTTGAACTTCTTCTTCCAGTCCCTTGTAACGTTACTGTTATTCATATTGCTTATCCATATGCTATACTCAGTCAATAATAGTTACTATTATTATTTTGAACAGTTATCAGTTAAGAATAGGAAAAATAGATTTTATCTTAACCTCATTTATTCCTTCTCCAATGCTCTTTTCTTTCTGTAGATCCCAGTTTCTTATCTATATAATTTTGCCTTCTCTCTGAAGAACTTTTAAAGCATTTTAAAGGGCGGGTCTACTGGTGACAAATTCATTCAGCATTTGTTTATCTGAGAAACTCTCCTTCAGTTTCGAAGGATCATTTCACTGAGTAACTTTGAGGTAGAGTTTTTTTTTTTCTTTCAACATTTTATAAATATTTCACTCTACTTTCTTACTTGCATGGTTTCTGACAAGACGTCAGATGTAGTTCTTATCCTTGTTCCCTATAGGTAAGGTGTTTTTTTCCCTCTGGTTTCTTTCACAATTTTCTCCTTGTATTTAGTTTTGTGTAGTTTGAATATGATGTTCTTAGGTGTAGATCTTTTGGTATTTATTCTACTTGGTCTTCTCTGAATTTCCTGGATATGCAGTTTGGCACCCTTAATTTTGAAAGACTCTTTGCCATTATTCTTTCAAATATTTCTTCTCCCTTGTCTCACTTTTCTCTTTGTATTCCAATTATATATGTTACATCTTTTGTAATTTTCCCATAATTCTTGGATGTTCTATTCTGCTTTTTAAAATTCTTTTTTTCACCGGGCACGGTGGCTCATACCTGTAATCCCAGCACTTTGGGAGGCTGAGGCAGGCGGATCACAAGGTCAAGAGATTGAGACCATCCTGCCCAAGGTGGTGAAACCCCGTCTCTACTAAAAATACACACAAAAAAATTAGCTGGGTGTGGTGGCTCACGCTTGTAATCCCAGCTACTCAGGAGGCTGAGGCAGGAAGAATTGCTCAAACCTGGGAGGCAGTAGAGGTTTCAGTGAACCGAGATCATACCACTGCACTCCAGCCTAGGCGACAGAGTGAGACTGTGTCTCAAAAAAGAAAAGAAAAGAAAAATTCCTTTTTTCTCTTTCCATTTTAGTTTTGGAGGTTTTTACTGACATATCTTACAGCTTAGTGACTTTTTTTCCTCAGCTGTGTCCAGTTTACTGTCAAGTCCATTAAAAGCATTCTTCATTTTTGTTACAGTGATTTTGACTTCTAGCATTTTATTTTAATTCTTCCTTAGAGTTGTGTATGCTTATATTACCCATCTGCTCTTGCATGCTGTCTACTTTTCCCATTAGAGCCCTTAACATATTAATCACAGTTATTTTAAATTCCCTATCTGATAATCCCCAAGTCTGTGCCATATCTGAGTCTGGTTCTGATGCTTACTTTGTCTCTTTAGACTATGCTTTTTCTTGCTTTTTGGCATGCCTTGTAATTTTTTTTTTAAGCTGAATATGATATATTAGGCAATAGGAACTGAATAAGTAGGCCTTTCGTGTAAGGTTTTATGTTAATCTGTCTAGAAGCTAGGTCATGTTTAATGATGTAGGTATAGATGCCAGAGGCTTCAGTTTCCTCTAGTACCTTTGTTATTTTATTTTTCCTAGCCTGTTGTCTGTGGGTTCTCCTAAGAACTCCTTTATAAATATTGAGTCTGTGTCTTGCAACTCTTTCAGTTGTAATTCCCTGTTAATGTACTGGAGCTCTGTTGACATGATGGGAAGAGTATGGCGAAGGCAAAGTGTTCTATAATCTCATTCTTTTGTAAGACCTGAGTCTTTGGCTACAACCTTCAGAAGTGTTTCCAGCCACCCCACTTCCCTCCTTTTCTTCTGTTAGATGAATCAAGAAGGCTAGAGGGACTGGACACTAAGGCTCTGGTAAATTTTCTCTTGGAGTGTTGACCTTTGTTATGAAAAACATTCTGACCTTATTTCAAAATAGTTACCTTTCCCTT
>NW_016825260.1:73535-79134 GCF_001698545.2 Rhinopithecus bieti | reverse complement strand
TTTTTTTTTTTTTTTTAAGAATTCTTAATGTATTATAACAGTACTCTAGAAGAAACCCACAAGAATGAATACAATGTATAGTAATATAGTCTTAATAAAATAGCTTCCACGTGCTAACAATTCAACTGAAGATAGATGGTCTACGTTCAGTAAATACATATTTAAGTTGGGACCCCTGTTGTCAGGGACTTGACCTCCAATTCCCAGATAATGAGGGAGCAGCAGCTCATTTTTTGTTCTCATCTTACTACTTCATGCTAACTGGGCTGGCAGCTACCCTTGGAAAATGCCACTTCATTAACTGAAGCATTCAGTACCACGGTGCCAGGATTGATTGCCTATTCCTCTCTCCAGAGATTCTCAGGACCAGCCCCATCATTCTTGACATCCTCTTAATTTTTGTCACCACCAAAACTCACTGGCCATCTGTTAGCACAGAATACCCATCCTTGTGCTGCTCTATAGGTTCCTCAGTCTGATCCAGTTTCCTCCAACCCTCCCACTGGCCCCTAGAGCTCTTGAACAGCCATTCATAATTTCTCCCATGGCCTCAGTCTTGCCCCAGCATCACAGTGTAATCTCACCTTCTGTCCCTGGTTCTCTGCTGCTGCCAAATGGATGCCTAAGGGTAGCCCCCGCTCTGGCATCAGTCTCAGGCTGTGCTGTTTCTTCCTTTGCCTACTACCTGGTAACCTCACTGCCTGCCTTTTGGTTCCTTGAATACAGTGAGGTCTTCACTCTTAAAAATCTTTGCACAGGCTGCTTCCTTCACCTACAGCAATTTTCTCACTCTTTTGGCCTGGCTGACCCTATCCAGTCTGATCTGGGTGTCTTCGCGTTGTCCTCTGCTGGGGCCTCCTATTTGTTTTTTTCTTGGCACTTAATTATTAAATTTGAAGTTGTATATTCACTTGCTCACTGAGCCTTTTTTCTGGATTCTATGATAGATATTTTTCCTCACATTTCTGAAATTGTGATGTACACTGGATTTCTTGATTCCTTTCTGAGTGGTAGGTAAAATAATGGTTTATCTTACAATTGTCTTACATTTAATGAAATACTGCACTTCTAATTATTGTTTCCCCTGGTTGATTGTGAGTTCCACAAGTACAGGAATTCCATTTTACTCACCAATGAACCAGTGCCTAGCACAGTACCTGGCACCTAGGAGGCGCTAAATAAATACTAGTTGAATGAGTATCATTATCTGTTTAGGAGATTTTGGCCCTAATTTTCTCAAGATGAATTAGTCAGTGTGTAAGTGTGAATTGTTAATTCAGTTTCTGTTGTTGAATCATTGCTTTCGAGATTGCTTTATTCTGGAATTGAAAGAGACCTTTAGATTTGTCTATTTTGTTCGTCCATCTATGTAACTTGCCCTATTATAGGTATATGTACATCCTTGTTTAGAATTATTCACCTTGCATGAAAATGAATTCACATAAACTTCTACCTGGTGTGAGCAATTTTCTTTGATTAGGGAGAAGGAGCGAGGAAGGTACCAAACAGCAGCAGACTTTTGAACTTGAGACAGTTTTGGCTGCTTCAACTTAACTTTTTTCATTTTACTTAGTCCCCCAATGAGTACAATCATTTGGCATGCCTGCTTCACTTTTTTTAAGTGAACTAACAGCGAACAGGCAACATGGGTGACTGGAGTGCCTCAGGCACCTCCTAGAGAAGGTTCAAGCTTAGTCCCCAGCTGGAGGTAAGGTGTGGCTCTCAGTGCTTTTCATTTCCCGAATCCTGCTCCTGAGTACTGCAGTTGAGTCAGCCTGGGATGATGAGCAGTTTGCTTTTCATTGTAACACTCAGCAGCCTGGTTGTGAAAATGTCTGCTATGACCAGTCTTTGCCAATCTCTCATGTATGCTTCTGGGTTCTGCAGATAATACTTGGGTCTCTGCCCCCACTCTTGTACCTGACACACATGTTCTATGTGATGTGAAAAGAAGAGAAGTTGAACAGGCAACTGGGAGAACTAGAAGTTGCCGAAATTGGTGATGTCAGTGTGGAGATGCACTTGCAGGGAATTGAAATAAAGAAGTTCAAGTGTGGCCTTGAGAAACATGGAAAGGTAAAAATCCCAGGGAGCTTGCTGCGAATGTGTACCATCGGTGTCGTCTTCAGGCCTCTGTTTGAGGTGGCCTTCCTGATGATCCCGTGGTCTGTCTATGGGTTCAGCCTAAGTGTGGTTTACACTCGCAAACGAGATCCTTCCCCACATTAAGCGGACTACTTCCTCTCTTGGCCCCGGAGAAAAGCACCTTCATCATCTTCATGCTGGTGGTATCCTTGGTGTCTCCTGCCTTGAACATCATTGCGTTATTCTGTATCTCATTTAAGAGCATTTAAGGATCATGTGAAGGATCAGGAGGATCAGGAGAGGGATACACCTGGCCTACAGAGTCCCTCCAATGGCTCCATATCAACTCTTCCTCTCTCCACCATGTCCCTTCCTGGGGGCAAGCTAGTTCCTGGAGAAAGAAACAATTCCTCTTGCCGTAGGCACAACAAGGAAGTGAGCAAAACCCTTCTAGTTACAGTGCATAGCGAGATTGAATGGAGCAGGCAGGAAGTACCACCTCTGACTCCCAGTCTTTTGATTTCCCTGCTGATAAACAGAATTCTTAAAAACAAAAACGTAGATACTGGGCACTAGCCATGGTAGGCCAGCAGCCATCCTGAAGAGCCAGAAGTCATGCCAGCAGCAGCCTGATGACCTAGAGATCAAGATGCATACTTGGAAGCATTATGTTTCTGCTTGATTGTTTAAGAGAAGGAAGGCGCAGTAGAAAGCGCACCTTTGCCCCAGTGGAGGTGGTACTCAAAAACCTCAGTCGCGAGACTTAGGAGACACAAAGACATTAGACTACCAGGGTTCCTGTACAATGAGAAATACTAATTTGCTTAATATTTGATAGTAAACTATCATTTTTAGCTTTATTGCATGCAATGTAGACCTAGTTCATCATATTACAAGTTCTAGAGAGTGTTATTTATTCAATACAGTTTTTTTTTTTTTTTGGGACAGTCTTACTCTGTCGCCCAGGCTGGAGTGCAGTGGCGTGATTTCCGCTCACTGCAACCTCCACCTCCCGATTTAAGTGATTCTCCTGCCTCAGCCTCCTGAGTGACTGGGATTATAGGCATGCACCACCACACCTGGCTAATTTTTGTATTTTTAGTGGAGATGGGGTTTCACCGTGCTGGCCAGGCTGGTCTCGAACTGCTGACCTTAGGTGATCTTGCCTGCCTCAGCCTCCCAAAGTGCTGGGATTACAGGCGTGAGCTACTGTGCCTGGCCTCAATGAAGTTTTAAGAGAGCAACCTATGTGTCTCTCTCCTGAGAGCTTCTGGCTGCACTGATCTTTTCTAGACTTTTAAACTCTTCATTGGCACATCTTCATTTAAGCAAAATAGGCTAGAATCAGAATTTTAGAAATGAAATTGCAGTGGCTACATTACAGAAAGTTTTGATATTAACATCTTTAATTGTATGTAGCAGGATCACACATACACCCATTACTTTCAAATGTGCAAAAAAATGTAGCTTTTTTTTTTTCTTTTTCTTTTAACTGTTCTACTTTTCATCAGAAGCTTCTTCCCACCCCAGGGCACTGGAGGGAAGGAGAAGACACAGACAATTTAAACATTAAACCTGCCCATCCAGCATCTTGCTGTGACAGTTTAAACAGTCTCATTTGGAAAACTCAGTCTCTTGGCTAAATTTCCTTCTCATAAACCCTTTTATGAGAGTGAGGAATAATCACAGTTATTTACTAATGAAATGTGTGTGCCTATTGGATACTACAAAACTCGTGAAACTTTTGAATCAGATTGGACACTGCCGTCCTCACTTCCTGTTTCACATTCATTTTCACATATATCTTGCTTTTTTTCCCCTTAAACTTTTAATCTTGAGATAATTATAGTTCACATGTAGTTGTAAGAAATAATAGATTCCTTATATCCTTTGACCAGTTTCTCCCATTAGTAACATCTTACATAATTACAGTATATCATAACTAGAAAATTGACATTCATGTATTTCCATTGACCTTATTCAGATTACACCAATTTTATCTGCACTCCTGTGTGTATATATTTAGTTATATGTAATTGCATCACTTGTGTAGATTCATGTGTCCACCACAGTCAAGCTACAGAACAGTTTTATCACAGGGATCCCTTGTGCTGCCTTTTTGTAGCCATAGCCACACCCTTGCCTTCCCCTCTTTCTAACCCCTGGCAACCACTAATCTGTACTTCATCTCTATAATTTTGTCATTTCAAGAATGGTATTTGAATGGAATGATACAACATTTAACCCTTTGAGACTGGCTTTATTCACTCAGCACAACTCCCTTGAGATTCACCCAAGTTTTTGTGTGAACTAATAGTTTCTTCTTTTTTATTGCTCTTTTTTAGTATTCTATAGTATAGAGGTACCAGAGTTTGTTTACCTTTTGAAGGATCTTTAGATTGTTTCCAGTTTTCATTTCCCTGGGTTAGGTGCTCAAGAGTGCAGTTGCTGGGTTGTATGGTATGTGAATGTAATGCTTTGTAAGAAACTGGTGTATACTTTTCCAGAGTGGCTGTACAATTTTACATTCCCATCAGCAATGTGTGAGGAATCTAGTTTCTTCACATGCTTACCGGCATTTTGTATTATTACTACTATTATTTTTGTGTTAGGCATTCTAATAGTTGTGTAGGTGATCTCACTGTAGTTTAAATTTGTATTTCTCTAATGGCTAAAAATGTTGAACACCTTTCCTGTGCTTATTTGGCATCTGTGTATTTTCTTCAGTGAAGTACTCGTGCCATTTTTCCAATTTTGAATTGGATTGTTTTATTACTGTTGAGTTTAAGTTCTTTATATATTCTGGACTTAAATCTTTTGTCCTGTATGTTTGAAAATATTTTCTCCCAGCTTATACCTTGCTTTTTCATTATCTTAACAATGTCTTTCATGGACCAAAAATTTTAATTTTGTTAAGGTCATTTATCAATTTTTTTTTTTTTTTTTTTCCTATGGACTGTGCTTTTGGTGTCAAATCTGAGAACTCTGCCTGGCCCTAGATCCTGAAGATTTTCTCCTGTGGTTATTTCTAAAAGTTTTATAAGCTTACGTTTTACATTTAAGTCCATGATCTATTTTGTCAATTTTTGTACAAGGTGTGAGATAAAGGCCAAAGTTCTTTTGTCTTCTCCCTTATGGATGTCTAGTTGCTCCAGCACCATCCATTGAAAAGTCTATTCTCCCTCCATTGAGTTCCTTTGCAGTGAAAAATCAGTTGGGCAGATTTGTGCACCTCTAATTCTGGATTCTCTATCTCTCTTCTAATTTCTAGAAGAGACTGTATAAGATTGCTGTTAATTCTTCCTTAAGTGTTAGACATCTCCAGCAAACCCATTTGAGCTTACAGATTTCTTTTATTGGAAACTTGATAATTATAATTACATATTCAATTTCTTTAATAATTACATGACTCTTAAAGTTGTTTATTTCATCTTGGTTAACTTTTGGTAGTTTGATTTTCAAGGAAATTGGTCCATTTCTTCTAAGTTGTCAAATGTAAGAGTGTAAAGTTTGT
>NW_016825260.1:57644-73401 GCF_001698545.2 Rhinopithecus bieti | reverse complement strand
CAGCTGTGTGTGTGGCTTCAGGTGGCCGAGGAACATGTTAGCAGACTTCACTGGCCAGTGATCCTGGGGGAATGGATGGCATTGATGGCTGGGTTTGGGTTTATTTTCTTTTTTTAGTCTTGAGGGAAGAATTTATCTTATTGATCTGTAACCTTTCCTCTTTTTAAAAAATGTATACATTGAGTATTATAAATTTCCCTCTCAATACTGCTTAAGCTGCATCCCACATCTTTTGATATATGTTGTATTTTCATTTTCATCAAGTTCTATGAAATTAGAATTTTCTTTCAGACTATTTCTTTGACCCACGGATTATTTAGAAATGTTAGATTTTGTTTCTATTTGGAGATTTTCCTGTTGTCTTTCTCTTACTGATATTTAATCGGATTCCATTGAGGTCAGAGAAAATACTCTATATTATCTCAGTTCTTTAAAATTTGTTAAGGTTTGTTTTGTGGCCCAAGATGTGTTCTATCTTGGTGAATATTTTATGGGCTCTTGAAAGCAACACGTATTCTGCTGCTGTTGGGTATAGTATTTTATATATGACAATGAGACCCTGTTGGTTTCATTTTCTTATTTTTTTGTCTTCTGGAAGTTTTAGGATTCCATCTTATTTATACAGTTTTTTAGTATATCTGTTTGTATTGTGTTCTTATTGATCTAGGTATTAAAATATACATTTGTGTTTACCACAATCTGTTATCAGTGTTTTACCACTCAAGTGAAGTGTAGAAATCTTACTCTCCTTTAGACCCTTTTGCCCTCCCCACTTAAAAAACATGTATGTCTTAAGTATTTCTTCTACATACATCAAGTACCACATCAGATGGTGTTATAATTTATAATTTTTGTCTCAACCATCAAATCTGATTTATGAAACTCATGAGCAAAAGGATAGTCTTATATTCCCCACCTTTTATTTTTGTAACCTATTCTAATATTTTTTTCTTAAATTCCAAGCTTCTTTGGTTATCTTTTACTTTCTTTGTTTTTGTTGTTGTTTGAGACAGGGTCTCATTTTGTCACCCAGGCTGGAGGGTCACCCAGTGGTGCAATCACAGCTCACTGCAGCCTTGTGACCTCCCGGGCTCAAGCGATCCTCCTACCTCAGCCTCCTGAGTAGCTGGGACCACAGGTGTGCACCACCACACCTGACTAATTTTTGTGTTTTTGGTATAGATAGGGTTTTGCCATGTTGCTCAGGCTGGTCTCGGACTCCTGGGCTCAAGCAATCCACCCTCATTGGCCTCCCAAAGTGCTGGGATTACAGGCGTGAACCACCACGCCTGGCTGGTTATCTTTTACTTCCTATTTAGAAAACTACCTTTAACCATTCTTTAAGGGTAAGTTTGCTAACTACTTCTCTTTGTTTTCCTTCATCTGAGAATGTCTTTATTTCCTTTTCATTCCTGAATGGTATTTTTGCTTGGTACAGAATTTCTGATTGACAGTTCTTTTTTCTCTTCTCTTCTCTTTTTTTTTTTTTCTTGAGATGGAGTCTTGCTCTGTCTCCAGGCTGGAGTGCAGTGGCGGATCTCGGCTCACTGTAACCTCTGCCTCCCAGGTTCAAGCAATTCTCCTGCCTCAGCCTCCCAAATAGCTGGAACTACAGGCGCGTACCACCACGCCCAGCTAATTTTTGTATTTTTTTCGTATAGATGGGGTTTCACCTGTTGGCCAGGATGGTCTCGATCTCTTGACCCTGTGATCCACCTTCCTCAGCCTTCCAAAGTGCTGGGATTACAGGCGTGAGCCGTGGACCACGCCTGGCTGACAGTTCTTTTATTTAGTGCTTGAAAATTGTTGTGCTGTTTCCTTTTAGCCTCTGTGGTTACTGATGAGAATACACCGTCATTCAAATTGTTTTTCTCCTATAGGTAAGGTGCTGTTTTTTTGTTTTTGTTTTAGTTTTCAGAAGTTTCACTATGATGTGTCTTGGCTGGAATTACTTTGGGTTTATCTTGTTTGGAGTTTGCTCAGCTCCTTGAATCTGTAGGTTATGTCTTTTGCTAAATTTGGAACTTTTCCATTGTGATTTCTTTGAATGTATTTTCAGCTCTACTCTGTTTGTCCCATCCTTCTGAACCTCCAGTGACATGAATATTAGGTCTTCTGTTATACCACTTGTCTCTCAGTCTCTGTTCATTTTTCCCCCATCTATTTCTTTTCTGTTGTTAAGACTGGATTATTTCTATTCTGTCTTTAAGTTCACAGATTCTTTCCTCTGTCTTCTCCATTCTGTTGTTTAGTCCGTTCACTGAGTTTTAAATCTCAGTTATCTGTTCTGTTTTTCAGTTCATGAAGTTTTTTTTGTTGTTCGTTTTTGTTTTTTTGAGACAGGGTCTCACTCTGTTACCCAGGCTGGAGTGCAGTGGCACAATCATTGCTCACTGCAGCCTTCACCTCCCTAGGCTCAGGTGATCCTCCTGCCTCAGCCTCCCAAGTAATTGGGACCATAGGCGCACCCAGCTAATTTTTGTTTATTTTGTAGAGACAGGTTTCACCATGTTGCCCAGGCTGGTCTCCAACTCCTGGACTCAAGCAGTCCTCCTGTCTTGGCTTCCCAAAGTACTGAGATAACAGGTGTGAACCACCATGCCTGGCCTAAAGTTTTTTTTTTATATCTTCTATTAATTTTTGAGAGTTCCTATATTTTGTTATTTGGTTCAAGTATGTTTGTAATTACTCTAAAGTATTTGTATGATGGCAGCTTGGAAATTTTTGTGTGATGATTCTGACATCTCTTCAATCTTTGTTGGCACCTGTTAGTCTTTTTTGCATGTTGAGATTTCCCTGCTTTTTAGTATGATGAATAATTTTCTACTGAAACCTGGACATTTTGAATGTTATGTCATTAGACTCTGGATGTTATTTAATCTCCTGCTTTTTCTTGGCCTTCTCTGACACCCCCTCTGGAAAGGAAGGGGATGGAAGTTGAGTTTTCTAATTCTACCTCCATTGACACCCACTGAGAGGGGCTCCTTGCTGCTGCTTTGTTGGGTGGGAATTCCAGCTCCCTAGGCCTTTGCTGACCACTTTGGCTGGGAGGGCCAGGAGTGTCCTGTTACTGCTCCCCACGTTGGCCTCCACTGACACCAGCATGGCAGGGGATTAGACATGTTCTCTACGCAGCATTTGCTGGCATGGGTGGGGACCCAGTTTTCACTGTTTCGTGGCTGGGGTAGAGTAGTTATTGTCTAAAGTCTTTTGTCCTGCTAGGCTGTTCTTTTCCTGGTCCTTTAGCTGGAGAAGAAAAGGCTTTTGTTGGGGCTCTTTTTTGTCTGTGCCCATGGGCTCTTCTGGATTCTTTATTGAAGTATTTTTATTAGGGTTGGTTTAAAATCCCTGTCAGATAATTCCAGCATTTGCTTCATCTCAATGTTAATGTCTCTTAATTGTCTTCTTTCATTCATTCAGGTTGTGATTTTCATGGTTCTTAATATGATGATTTTTTTTTATTGTATCCTGGTCATTTTAGATATTGCAAGACTCTGGATCCTATTTAATGTGTGTTTTAGCAGGTAGCCACCCAGTTGAGGTATAGGATAAGGGCAGATGTGTATGTTCAACTTCCCTCTTGGTCCCATTGATACCACCTCTGCAAAAGCTCCACTTTTACTCACACTACCTCATTGCAGATGGCTGAGGTGGATGTTCAGCTCCTCACTTGGCCCCACCAACACCTTCCCAGTGAAATTGGATCTCAGATTTGCACCTACCTTATTGCCTCTGCTACATCTTGCAGATGCTACCCTGGCCGGGAAGTCAGAGGTGCTACTGCCTGATGGGCAATGAAAGATTAGCTCCTTGGTCAGCCTCACTGATCCCATCAGGCAGGGAATTGTAACAGTGCTGCCTGTTTTCTCAGGATGTGTATGTGTAAAAGAGTGTTCTCCCACTTGGCCCTGCCCGAACCTCAGTGGGGTGGTGCTGCAGTTTTCCATTGCTGCAGTTTTCCATTTTCTTTTGGCGGTACCCTCCCTGTTGCCTGGAATGGGGAGGGTATTGCCAAAAAGATTTTCAGTTGTTAGCCTACCCTTTTCCTGGCCCTTTGGCTGAAAGAACAGGTTTTTCTTGGAGCTTTTTTTTTTTTTTTTTTGTATTTGTCTATCAGTGGTTCGAGGTTGAAGGCTTTTGCAGCACCTTATTGGGCATATATGGGAGACAGTAAGGAAACCCAGGAACTCACTGCCGTGTTGCCTCTCAAGTGCCGAGGTCCCTATTCAGTGTGCCATCTTCTTTCCATCTTGGCTTCCTATGCACGTTTGTGTGTCATGCATGGTCAAGGATTTTTAGCCTTAAGGAGGAGGACCTGGAAGGAGTGGGGCTGCTCCATCTTGACCAGAATGAGAAGTCTATGTGTGCATGTGTTTAATATATAATGAAAATTCTAAAATCTGTTAACACCATTTTGTATAATAGTAATATTATATTTTAATATTTAAAGAATAAACTTAATAATTTATTCTTTAAATACACTATGTATCAGGCACAGTGATTGACCCTTGGGTCTGCGGATAGGACTGAGACATAATCCTCACTTTCAAATAGCTGATAGTTTTGTAGAGTTCAAAGACCTGTGGAATCAATTTTAATTTGCCCCATTATACTCAGATGGAAACCACTCACAATTCTTTTAGAAATAAAAACGGGCCGGGCGCTGTGGCTCAAGCCTGTAATCCCAGCACTTTGGGAGGCCGAGACGGGCGGATCACGAGGTCAGGAGATCGAGACCATCCTGGCTAACACGGTGAAACCCCGTCTCTACTAAAAAATACAAAAAACTAGCCGGGCGACGAGGCGGGCGCCTGTAGTCCCAGCTACTCGGGAGGCTGAGGCAGGAGAATGGTGTAAACCCGGGAGGCGGAGCTTGCAGTGAGCTGAGATCTGGCCACTGCACTCCAGCCCGGGCGACAGAGCAAGACTCCGTCTCAAAAATAAAAAATAAAAAAATAAAAACGGAATCTAGCTTCATACTACCTGACTGGTAGTATTGTGGGAGCTTCCTCCCCTCTCATTGGTTAAGATAAGCCTCCTTTGGTTTATGAGGTACTAGGCAAATGGGGAAGGGGTCTAGTGCTTAGTGCCTTGTTGTTACTCTGGTTACAATTAAACCCTGTGCCAGGAGCTGCCATCCAGTGGGTAGTGCTTCCCTGGCCCCAACTCTCCAGGCTATGGTGCTTAGTGATCAGACAGATGGAATCTCCGCAAGTACCACCACTGTCAGAAGTCCTGAACACCCCTCTCTGCCTCACGCAGAGGCTGTGGTCCCACGATCCTTCCACTCCTGGAGGAACCTTAGCTCTATTGGATGGGAAGTTCAGCTCTACTGCCTTTGTGAGTCTGGGCTTTATAATAATGACTGTTAGTTCTCTCCATGGGCAGGAGAAAGTAGATCTCAGGGATACAACCCCATGATCTCTGAGTTCCTTTGGAAATTTGGTTTTGGTGATTTGGGAATGCCCAAAAGTAGAACATTTTTGAACTTTCTTCTTGATGGTAAGTGGGTGGTAATGGTGATAATGTTTCTTTAACTCTTGTGTGTTCTAAGCATTTTACTTGTAGCTTCTCATTTAATGCTGATAGCAACATCAGGAATAAGTTATATTATTATATCTGATTTTCTCCACAGGAAATTGAGGCACAGAGAAGTTAAGGAACTTCCCTAAGGCCACTCAGGTAGTAGGTGGTAGAGCTAGGATTCAAATGCAGGCAGTCTAGCTTACAGCTGAAGTTCTTCTTACCCTTCTTTCAGTGATGTGACAACCTTTGAGTTTTATTTTGCTTTTCTATTACTTGCTTGAAATTAAGATTGATGTATCTAAAATAAGTGTTCCAGGCTTCTAAAAAGTGCTGCACAATTAAATATTACTAAAGTATGTTTCTAATTAGAAAAGTTTTTTTCTTTCTTACTAAACCACATAGATTTGGGAATAAGAGTATAAAAAATAACCAGTAATAGGTTACATTTACAACTGTTTGGAGTATAGTCCTTTAATAATCAGATTTTTTGGTTTGTTTCTGTAAGTGGGAAACAATGATTTTGTTAGAAATCTCTGCTTTTGGCCAAGTGCAGTGGCTCACACCTGTAATCCCAGCACTGTGGGAAGCCAAGGCGGGAGGATTGCTTGAGCCCATGAGTTAGAGACCAGCCTGGTTAACATAGGGAGACCCTGTCTCTACAAAAGTACAAAATTAGCCTTGTGTGGTGGCACACAGATAGTAGCGTATAGTCCCAGCTACTCAGAGGATGAGGTGGGAGGATCACCTGAGCCTGGGGATGTCGAGGCTGCAGTGAGCCGTGATCGAGCCACTGTACTCCCGCCTGGGTGACAGAGTGCAACTCTGTCTCAAATAATAATAATCATAATAAAGAAAAATAAAAGGAAATCTCTTCTTTTTTGTTTGGTTGCTTAGGGCTCAATAAAAAATTTAACCAGATTATTTCTGATTATGTGTATCTATTATATATCATATTTTGTTACATATTTTGATCATTTCTATTGTTTTACATGTGTTTGTGTTTAAATACAGGTAGTAGAATAACTAGAAGGATGTGACTCACAAGTCATTATGTAAATATTATCCATGCCAGTACATTTAAATTCTGTAGGGACTTAATTGTAAGGCAGTTATAATATAGCCATGTTCCTCTGTTGAGAAAAGATTCATACTGCCCTTTACCTTGCTTTTTCAGTGAAAGTGTTTAAATATTTTCATTCATTTGAAATGTAGAATCAAAGTTTCATTTACATGCATATTCTGTGTACTTGGTACTATAATCTTACAGTTTGTTCTATTATTTGTAAACACAGAATGTGAATATAAATTTTCTGCCATGTTTTGTTAGGAATAATGTATTTCTCCATTAATTTGCATGTTTTCATACCATTGGCTCTTAAGTTTCCATGAACACTAGCCACAATGTGATTTATCTGAGGCAGATTTTTTTTCAAATTCATATTGATTTATCTTCCATGCCACTTGAATATATTTTGTTGATTATAATAAGATTCTTTGTTCTAGCTCAAGAGAAACCACATGAGTGAGCTCGAAAACTTCAGATTAGTTCATTAAATAGACATTTGGTAACACACCTACTCTACTGGATAAAGGGTGAGAAGGGCATGGTCAGTGATTACAGAGTGACCACACTCTGGAAGGGAAAGGCTTATTATCGTGGCACAGAAATTGGGCATATCTCCTACTTCTTCCTTCCTTCCTTCCTTCCTTCCTTCCTTCCTTCCTTCCTTCCGTCCGTCCGTCCGTCTTTCTGTCTGTCTTTCTTTCTTTCTTTCTGAGTTTCCATCTTGTCGCCCAAGCTGGAGTGTAATGGCGCAATCTTGGCTCATTGCAATCTCTGCCTCCCGGGTTCAAATGATTCTTCTGTCTCAGCCTGCCTGGTAGCTGGGATTACAGGTGCCTGCCACCACGCCAGGCTAATTTTTGTATTTTTAGTAGAGATGGGGTTTCACCATTTTGGCCAGGGTGGTCTTGAACTCATGACCTCAGGCGATCCACCCGCCTCGGCCTCCCAAAGTGCTGGGATTACAGGCGTGAGCCATCACACCCAAAGAAGTTACATATCTTCCTTCTTTGGCCAGCATGTCCTTTGTCTCATTTCTTATTGGTCACTGTAAGTTTCGTCAGAGGTATTTAGAACAGGTGGGGGCCTTTCTGCTAGGTCTCGGGGCACAGAGTTAAGTGAGGTACCTACCCTCATGGATCTTTTTTTTTTTTTTTTTTTTTTTGAGACGGAGTCTCGCTCTGCCGCCCAGGCTGGAGTGCAGTGGCCGGATCTCAGCTCACTGCAAGCTCCGCCTCCCGGGTTCACGCCATTCTCCTGCCTCAGCCTCCCGAGTAGCTGGGACTACAGGCGCCCGCCACCTCGCCCGGCTAGTTTTTTGTATTTTTAGTAGAGACGGGGTTTCACCATGTTAGCCAGGATGGTCTCGATCTCCTGACCTCGTGATCCGCCCGTCTCGGCCTCCCAAAGTGCTGGGATTACAGGCTTGAGCCACCGCGCCCGGCCCCTCATGGATCTTAATCATTGTCTGGCTGGGAAGTGAGGCTGCGTGGCAAAGCATAGATTCCAGTGCAGTTGTGGTGAGTGGTTTGCTGGAGGTGTGAATAGGGTCTTGGGATCACGAAAGGAGCAGTACACAAAACAAACTGGGGGATCCTGCAGTGCTTCCTGAAGGAGGGTTTTGAAGGAGTAAAAGGAGTGAACTAGAAGTAGAAGGGCTGGCTTCTTGTCATTTCAGTGAAGCTAAAACACCACCTCGTTAGATACTGCACCAGTATTCTACTAAATTGTCTGTTTTGTTACGATAATCTTCTTGTTCTGTTATTTGTTTCCTTGTTATATGTCTCTTCCCTCCAGAATGTAAACATCTGTGTATTCCCAGTGCCTGTTACGTAGTAGGAGCTTAAAAAATGTTTGTTGGTTGAATGAATGAATGAATGAATGAATGAAGAATGAATGCTTGAGGCAGAGTGTGAGCAGATAAAAGCAAGTGTGTGTGAAGGCTTAGTTGAGAAACTAACTGCAAATGATTACGTGTGACATGAGCAAGCGAGCTTTTCCTTACAAATTAGGAGGTTAAGCATGGAATTAGAACTTTATCCCGAAAGCCTCCAGGCTGCGTGATATGTAATGCAGCATTCTTTTCCTGAATTCCTGTGATTAACAGCTGTGAATATTTTAAATTTTCATTATGTGCAAAACTGATGTTCTCACTGAGGCCTTTTAGAGAATATTACTTGAAGAGGATTTTAACTGGAGTGCTTCAGTGATGTTCTTGACATCAGGTAACCAGACACACATTTCATTCAGGTTTACAGTGTTCTTTGGCTAATTCTCTTGAAACATTGAATTATGCCACTGTTGTTTCAAGACAGCAGACAAAACTTTTGCGAGTTTTGTCTCTTCCTCCTTTTGCTTTAGTGCTCAAGGTGTGGTGTACACTGGTCATCAGCCCAATGTGGTGGTGATAAACAGTTCCTCTTCCAGGCCTGTGTGATAATACAGTGTAATTGAGAGACTTTTAATTATATATGTATGATAAAATGCTAGATACTTGGATGTAAGACAGACTAGACATATGTTAGGAATAACGCTTAAAATCTTAAGGAAATTGAACACTTGAACAAAGGATTTTAGCAAAGCAATTTTATTTTGCGCAGAGGGATGCCTCTTCGGCCAGTTGTCATGAGAGTATACTTGAACAAAGGGCGCGAGAGTTTTTATTTTTGACGCAAGTTTTGTTTTTGTAATTTTTTTTTTTTATTGGCCAGGGTTAGGTTGTATAATTTAAATTAATTTTGGTTGGCTAAACATTTGTGTGTTTTTTTTTTTTTTTTTTTTAGATAGGGTGGGGATGTAAAAGAAAGTAAAGGGGAAGGGGTGTTTGTAATGAGCTAGAAAGTTTTTTTTTAAATAAGGGAAGGAATGTGAGCTGGTATTGATAATGCTTGGTATTGAGGCATGCCTGGGCATTTAACAAAGGCAAAAAGGAAAAAGGAGAAAAAAGGTGAGGGGGTACTATGAATTAAAGAATAAAAGATTGATCGGATTATTTGAAAAGAAACCTTACTATATTTTACACATAGCTCTTTGAAAAATAGCACGGGCTACTGATTTATGTCTGATAGCCTTCTCTTTCTGTGCTAAGAGAAAGTAAATCTGGCATTTTCTAGTTTTCTTCACAATGCGTAATAGGATATGAGGAGTTATTACAAGCCTAACTAGCTACTTTGAAAATCAGATTTTAGGAAAAGAAAATAAAATTGTTACTACCCCACGTTGAATGTATTTTCACTTTTCTCTGTAGATACGGTTACGGCAAAACGCTGTGACTTGGAATCTTTTTCAGATTTCAGTTGTCTTATTCTGCTTCCTTGCCTGCTTTGTGAGCACATCTGTCAGAAAGTGTGGTCACAGGGTCCCTAGAGATAACCCAGTGCAGTGCTTGAATAGGGAGTTTCTATGTTTCTGTTCTATACCTCACAGTCTTTCACATCTTAGCAGTGTCATAGCGATTGCGCACCTGAGCACTTTCTGCCTAGGTAGCCCGAAGGTGTTATACAGAACCAAATTGCTGTTTGTTTTCTTTGGACTTCGGAGTTTTGTTAAGCTCGTTCCTGTTCTAAAACAGCCGTATCTCTTGTGAATTGGAAAAAATTAAACCTTGATGCATTGGCTTTATTTGCAATTTTAGTGTTCTCATTTCTTACAAAATGTAAAATTAGGATATTGTATTTGCCAGATTTTAAGACTTATAGATTTTATATACATGCATGCACAATTCATCAGTGTGTTGATGAATAAAACAAATAATAAAATATAACAAAAAAATAACAAAACAGAATCAAGCTTTTTTTATGGAGCACTAATTACCATTTTCGCTCTACTGTCTCTAACGTCAGCAGAATGTATGAGTATGTACTCATGGGTCTGGCTTTTGTTCAGGCTCTAAGAAAGCAGTGAGCAACTTGCTCAGTAGTAGCTATGCTATTGTTAACTACCTTGTACATTGTTTACTATCAATATCATGTATTGTTAACTATCATGTACATTGTTTATACATGAATAATTGCAGAAATTAAGTATACTGACTTCGATGGTCTCTACATAACTTACTGAAACAGTTGGTCATAAGAAAGGCACAGTCCGTCCCTCCCTTTATAAAGGAATCTCTAGCAAGCTCTATCACTTGTTCAACAGAGCAATAGATTTTTTTTCTTCATTTGGACAATGCATTTTTATGCTGATCATCAGTCCATAATTTTAAACTTTGTTTTTTATTCTGTCAATATTCTTGAATCTTTATTTAGCAGGGATAATACTTTTGGAATACCTGATGATGTATCTTTGGTCAATAAATTGGTTTTTCTCTTCTGATCTTTTCTTTTATCACGTCCCCAGGAAAGAGAGCAGGACGAATGCCACTTTGTAGGGGAAATTCCTTGAGTATTAAAGGAGAAATGAAGGACAGCCCATTCAGGGGTCAAAGGAATGTGGGAAGAACAGGCAGAGTTAGAGCAGGCAGGTGGTCAGGTATATATGTCTTGTCATTCCACACCCCCATCACCTTAGGGAACTGAAATTCAAGGTTTAGGGGGTGGATAGGTTGAGGGTAAGCCAAAAGTGAAGGAAGCTTATGCCCCATCCCCTTCTTGTAACTCAGGGAAGAAACTGTCTTGCAAGGCTGCTTTAACGCAATGTAAGCAGCCACAGCAGAAGAAAATGTAGCATGCTGTGGTTAGGTGAAGAGGACTGCCAGGCCTCCTTTAGCTGGTGAGTGGCTTCTGAGAAATCCCAAAGTTACCTCACACTCCAGGTAGCTGGGTCGAGAGCCAGTGAACCTGTCAATGGAAAAGATGTGTTGAGGGGCAAGCTGATACCCACACTGTAGCTGACAGCCACACTGTAGCTGACACTGATTGAGCCGGGTCTCGGATATAAATGAGATTAAGGAGTCTAGATGTCTTCGGCACCAATTAGAGACAGACCAGCTGGGGTAGATCCCTGGACTCTGGGCCAAGAAAGCACACCTGAGTCTACAGCCTCCATGAGCTCTAACAGCAGCATCTGGCCAGTGCCTGGGGTCCACACCTATAAGGAACCTTGTCTTGGAGACCTGAGAATCTCTACCTTACTACAGTGAAGTTCTGTAATCTCACCCATATCCATACCCACAGCTGCCATCTTGGTAGAAGCAGCAGGGAGAAAATTGAAAAACTGAGCATTTACCTGAACAAGACTTAAACCAGAAGGGACTGTGCTACCGTATAATGCAAGTTAAAGTCAAGTGTGGGGGCTTGAAAAGCGAGGTTAAAACAGTTACAGAAAATTTTAAAGCTACATTTTCTTGGCACAGGTTAAATTTAGTGTGCTATAAATTACTGTTCCTGCCACAGCAAGATAGTCTTTGAGGATATATTTCCTGCATTTAAATTTAAATTTTGTATTCTTCATTCACAGTGGAACATAGCTTTTAAGTCCAATGATTATCTGAGGTTTAGATTGCCAGCAGTTGGCATGCCTGATGCCATCTTGGTCTCAATTACTTGATCACTAGAAGTGGAATTTTCATTTTTTCATCTCATTGTTATAAAATAAGGACAAAATGAAATAGTAACACAATTTCACAATAACTGCATTATAGACTTGATGGTTAATACTAAACTGAAAGGCTGTCTGACAGGCATCACTGCCATGTAGTCTTCAAAATTCTCATTCATTTGCAGACAATTTGCTGTGAATTTTGGTATAGACAAGGTGGTTTGAGGGTATCTACATATAATGTTTGAAGGTGTGGGTTTTATATAAAAATGAGATGCATATCAAATTTTATATGATCTATAAGTATGGAGCTAGATTGTTTTGAAAGTTCCCCTTTCTCTCTTTCCATTGAAAATAGTTGGTATTTTCTGCCAGAGGAATTAAGGAAAATTGTTCTCTGAATGTCTCATTTTCATTTTGATAACTATATTTTACTTTTGAACATTTTATTAATTACCTAATCTATAATATGAACATAGGGTAGTAAATTTATATTAGTCCTGGAACTATGAGGTAAATTATTTTTAAGTGATTCATCTTGAATTACCCACTTACATACAGTAAGATGTACCCATTTTTAGTGTATAGTTCTGTGTAAACTAGCCCTCTTAGTTCATTCTTTGGCATTATCAGCCATCGTCCCTTCAGGCTGATACTCTCTATAATAGTTATAATGGAGCATATTAAACTACTTACAAAGGATTTCTGGATATGTGGGTTTGTTTGCATTTATCAATTAAGTGGTCCAAGACTTTTAATGTGGTTTTGTTCTCACATTTGTGGCACTCAAATGTCAGCCATCTAGGTGGCCCCAAGTCTCATAGCCTTACAAGATACCTTGACTTATTATTATTATTATTTGAGACAGAGTCTCACTCTGTTGCTCAGGCTGGAGCAGAGTTGCAGAGTCTCGGCTCACTGCAGCCTCAACCTTCCTGGCCCAAAGGATCCTCCTACCTCAGCCTCCTGAGTAGCTGGGACTATAGGTGTGCACCACCACACCGAGCTAATCTTTTGTAGTGTGTGTGTAGAGACAGGGTTTTACCATGTTGCCCAGGCTAGTATCGAACTCCTGGGCTCAAGCGATTTGCCCGCCTCGGCCTCCCAGAGTGCTGGGATTATAGGCATGAGCCACCATACCCTTCCGAAACTTTCTAAAGCATAGAAAAACAGATCTAATATGTCTCCTAGGGAATCTGTCCTTAAAAAAACCAAAATGTGGCCAGGCACGGTGGCTTACGCCTGTAATCCCAGCACTTTGGGAGGCCCAGGCGGGTGGATCACAAGGTTAGGAGTTTGAGACCAGCCTGGCTAACATGGTGAAACCCTGTCTCTACTAAAAATACAAAATTAGCTGGGCGTGGTGGTGTGCGCCTGTAATCCCAGCTACTCGGGAGGTGGAGGCGNCAGGAAAAAGTGTTTCTGTGTTAGGCTATGGTAGAATTAGTAACTGATATCCAAAGAGAAGAATGAGCCAAGCCAGCAGGATATATGTTTTACATTGGCGACACAATACAGTAAGACATTTGCACTAGCTCTTGTCCTTTTTTGCTGAGCACATTTTGGACCAGTTATACATTTATTTCTCAACTACAAGCTTGCAGTCTAGTGGTAGAGTCAGACCTTGATCAAGTGATCATGTAAATCTGTAAAGGTGGAACTTTAATGCAAGTTACAAAGAAGAGGCTCTTGCTGAGAGAACACCACAGGGCCTTCAGATCTCATCAAGGAGCTGTGGGAAGGCTCCTCTGAGGAAGTGAGGATTGATTGAGCCAGGATCTGGGGGAGAGAGGGTTGAGTGAGCAAGGGAGGGCAAAGCTTGCAAGAACAAAGGGAATAGACCCTAAGGCAGTAGAGAACGTGGCAAGGAGAGACCTAGGGGAGAGGAGGTGGCAGAGCTACCTGGCCTGCTGTGTGGAGCAGCTGCCGTCAGGTCAGTGGAGTTTGGGAGAATTTTAAGGGGAATGGTGGAGTTCGAAATCAGATTTCCTTTCCCAAGGAAGAACCTAGTTGCTGAGGGGATGAACATTATCAGAAGGGCCGCCGCAGTACTCATGGTGAAAGTGCCAAAGGCTTGACCAGGGGTAGGAGGAGCATTCAGGTACAGGACAGTGGACCCATTTGAAAACAATGTAGGAGGCAAAACCCAACAGCACTTAGTGATAGACTGGATGGATTTGGATTTGGTGGTGCAGACAGGGGAGATGTCAGCAGTGATCCCAAATTTCTGGCTAGTGTTCACTGAGATATATGGGACAGGAGACAGGCCCAGGTTTTGTAGGGGAAGATGCAGGAATGGTTAGGCGTTCTGTCTGAATATTTTACACTCATACGTTCTCATTTTACATCTCAATAAAAGATTCATGGAGGGCAGATCCAGCCCAGAGATGGTAGAAGAGATTTTATGTCTTACTGGAAATAATGAGAAAACAGAGTTGTTGTGTTGGAAATTTATTACTGACTTGGCTTGGAGGCAGTTTTTTGTGGGTTTTTTTTTGGAGACAGAGTCTCACTCTGTCTGCCCAGCCAGGCTGGAGTGTGGTGGCGTGATCTCGGCTCACTGCAACCTACGCCTCCTGGATTCAAGCGATTCTCATGTGTCAGCCTCCCAAGTAGCTGGGACTACCGGCTTGTGCTACCATGCCGGGCTAATTTTTTTGTATTTTTAGTAGATGGGGTTTCACCATGTTGGCCAGGCTGTTGTCGAACTCCTGACCTCAAGTGATCCGGAAGGCAGTCATTTTATATGCAAAGTCTCTTTGTGAGATCCCACTTCTCACGTCTTCTTTTTTGCTACCTGCTGTCTCATGTTCTTGAAAAGTGTTAGTATTTTCATAAGACTATCCTCTTTTAGAGACTGTACATGAAGTAAACACACGGTTTTTCTTGTAAAGCTTTCTAAATTATAAGTTTTCTTAAAGTACTCTTAGTATACCATTTAATTCTAATTATGAGCAGGTTAGAGTTTACATCAGTGTTTCCTGTAATAATAACTCCATCATGTGAACCTTAATAGGCAGTTTTGCCATGTATTGGTATAGACTTGGTGGGACTCCACTAAATTGTTTTTGGCCAAATGTAAAACATTCCTGAAATTTTTACAAAAAAAAGGAAATGTGTTTTCAGTATACCTTTTGGTATATTTCACTGTCTTTTTTTTTTTTTTTTTTGAGACGGGGTCTCACTCTGTTGCCCAGGCTGGAGTACAGTGGCGTGATCTCAGCTCACTGCAACCTCTGCCTCCCAGGTTCAAGTGATTCTCCTGCCTCTGCCTCCCAAGTTTCTGGGATTACAGACCCACACCATCACGCTGGGCTAATTTTGTATTTTTAGTAGAGATGAAGTTTTGCCATGTTGGCCAGGCTGGTCTCGAACTCCTGACCTCAGGTGATCCGTCCGCTTCGGCCTCCCAGAGTTCTGGGATTACAGGTGTGAGCCACTGTGCCCAGCCATTTCACGGTATAATATTTTAATGGAACCGTATTACAAAAGTTATAAAAGTAATCATTGTTTTATAAAATGAGTGTAGACATTTTAGTGCTGTGATAATTTTAATAATTTTTGGAGAATGGATCTTTTAATCTTCTTTTTTTCAATTAAAATTTTCTTTCATAGCATATTAATTTTTCAGTAAAGCTTTACCTGATCTCCTCAACAAGTGATCATTCTCAAATTTTTTTTTTTTTT
>NW_016825260.1:52605-57463 GCF_001698545.2 Rhinopithecus bieti | reverse complement strand
GCCCAGGCTGGAGTACAGTGGCGTGATCTCAGCTCACTGCAACCTCTGCCTCCCAGGTTCAAGTGATTCTCCTGCCTCTGCCTCCCAAGTTTCTGGGATTACAGACCCACACCATCACGCTGGGCTAATTTTTGTATTTTTAGTAGAGATGAAGTTTTGCCATGTTGGCCAGGCTGGTCTCGAACTCCTGACCTCAGGTGATCCGTCCGCTTCGGCCTCCCAGAGTTCTGGGATTACAGGTGTGAGCCACTGTGCCCAGCCATTTCACGGTATAATATTTTAATGGAACCGTATTACAAAAGTTATAAAAGTAATCATTGTTTTATAAAATGAGTGTAGACATTTTAGTGCTGTGATAATTTTAATAATTTTTGGAGAATGGATCTTTTAATCTTCTTTTTTTCAATTAAAATTTTCTTTCATAGCATATTAATTTTTCAGTAAAGCTTTACCTGATCTCCTCAACAAGTGATCATTCTCATTTTTTTTTTTTTTATTATCATACTTTAAGTTCTGGGGTACATGTGCAGAACGTGTAAGTTTGTTAGATAGGTATACACATGCCATGACATTCTCACATTTTTAAGGGGGAATGTTTATAGGGAAATACCACAAAATGGTTAAAATGAATAAACTCAAGCAGAGTTTCTTACCCTTAGCACTGTCGATATTTGGGGCTGGGACTGTTGTAGGGACTGTCCCATGCATTGTAGGATGTTTAGCAGCACTCTTGGTCTTTACTCATTCCATCCCAGTAGTGCCCCCAGCCTATGTGACAACCAAAAGTGTCCCCAGATGTCTTGGGGGGAGCACGGTTACCCCCCAAGGGAGAACCCTTTAACTAGATTTAGATTTTAATCTCAGATACAGATTGTATTTTTTAAGTGGTTGAAAAAAGGTACATGCAATAACATATGCTAGTTACATGATTTTTAGTGCACAAAACAATATAATTTATGGGCAAATTCATTTGTAGTGACAAAAATGTGTGGGAATGATACATATCAGCTTCAGGATAGAAATTACCTCTGGGTAGAGGGAATGGGAATGAATGAATTTTTATTTTTTGGCATTTTACGTTTCAAAAGGCAAGAGATCCATAGCAAATAAGCCAAAATATTATCAACTGTTAAATCTGAAGGGGATATACATTTTTTTCTGTATATTTGCATGATCTTTTTTGAACTCCTACGGCATATCATATAACATGTTATACTTTTTAGCTTTTGTCGTGCATTTTTAACTTACTGTCATGCGTTATTACATACCAGGTTGTAAACTTCTATGTGTATAAGACAGCTTCATTTACTCACTCATGTCAAACACAGGATACAAAAGAAAACCTGACATAAAGCAGAGGTCCAATAAACATTTGTTAGTTGACTGATTGAAATGCTCTTTTTCTTTGGTGTAGATTTTTTGTGTGTGAGATTTGGTCTGAAGTACTGAAATTTAGCAGTAAATCTAACTTTTAGTATTGACAAACTATGGTAGTTTTCAAATAATGAATAATATAAGTCAAGATCTCTAAGGAATTTCCTGGAGAAATCTAGGTTTTATCACTGAATAAATATCATGGATGGTATTTTATATTTCTATAGTACTTGCCAAATGCATATTAGCTCTGATATAATTTACCTACTATAGAATGTATCCTGTGCTTGAATTTCCTCCCATTTTGTAATTTTACTTATAATGTAAAGATAAATACTTTTGGACTAAGTTATTTTAGAAGGTTTACACAGTAAAAAAGATAAAGATGGAAGTAATGAAATATTTGCCTGTTCTTTTAAGTGTATAAATATTATAACATATTATTACAAAACTATTTAGAAATGTTCATTGGTGCTAACATTTCTCCTCGGTGATGTGTGTTTGTGTGTTTCAGAATCATTTTCTACAACAAAATTTACATACATGGCTTGCAAAGGCAGTATAGCATGATTATGGTTGAGAAATGGCATTCAGAATCAGTCTTCCTGGGTTTAAAATCTCAGCTCTGCTATGTCTTAGCTGTGTGATCATGGGACAAATTATGAAACTTCATTAAAACTCAGTATCCTCATCTGTAAAATGAGCATAAGATCCTCCTCAGAATGATGATTTGAGAATTAAGTGAGATAATCCACGGGAAGCACTTAGCATGGGGCTGGGCGCAAGAGTACTTAAAAATAATAACTTAAAATGAAGCTTACTTTTTCAGGGACCATACTGGTCTATAAAGTAGTAGTTTCCCAGCCTGGCCAACATGGCAAAACCCCGTCTCTACTAAAAATACAGAAATTAGCCGGGTGTGGTGGCATGTGCCTGTAATCCCAACTACTCAGAAGACTGAGGCAGGAGAATCGCTTGAATCTGGGAGGTGGAGGTTGAAGTGAGCCAAGACCGCGCCACTGCACTCCAGCCTGGGAAACAGAACAAGACTCCGTCTCAAAAAAAAAAGTACTAATTTCACTTGATCTTAGCCAAAAGGCTGAGAAGCGTTAAAGTAGTAGTTTCTATGTTTGTAGGTTTTACTTATGCTCAGGGAGCAGACAGGATATTTGCAAATAAAACATGAACAGAAATATTTACAATACTTTAGTTATCAAGTTATATTCCCTGCTATTTGGATGATGACATAAAGAATTTCTCCCAAGAAAGCACTTCCTCAGAGAGTAATTAGAAAACGAATTGTAGACTACAGACGGCCCTCCATATCAGCAGGTTCCACATTGATGAATTCAACCATCTGAGGATCGAAAATACTCAGAAAACAAACAAAATTTAAAATACAACAATAAAAAAATATAAAAAATAACATAGTATTACAACTATTTATTTGCATGGCATTTACATTGTACTAGGTAGTATAAGTAATCAAAAGATAATTTAAAGTATATAGGAGAATGTGCATAGGTTATATGCAAATACTATGCCGTTTTATGTCAGGGATGAGCATCCATGGATTTTGGTATCCTCAGGGATCCTGGAACCAGTGGCCCCCTCTATATCATTGTAGATACCGAGGAATAACTGTTATAACCTTTTGAAATGGCGTAATCCGTGAATAGGAGAATAAAAGAGTATTTTATTCTGTTCTGTTTCATGATACCTGTTGGATATTTTAACTTAGCAAAACATTTGAAAAATAATGACTCCTGCTACTTCCTTATACAGTGTATGATCGGTTTAAAGAATTCACTGTTCCAGAGCATAATTAAGTTATATAACTGCATTTTAAAATAACTTAGCAAATTGTATGGCTGTTAATACCAGTTAGTTGCTTTGCCAGAATCTTAAGTAAGGGACAATTAATACTGCTAATAAAACAATGACCCAAAGTTTTAGACAATCAGCAACGCAAGTCAGTTGATGGTTATAAGTCTCTCTGTCTAGTATGATTCTCTAGTGATTGAGGCTTGATTTTTATGGGGTAGAGATCTTGAAAATATTGAAGGAACTATAGGCTCTCCAGATATTTGTATTTGTTAGTACTTATAACATTTATTTTTTATTCTCTTTCTGATATTTTTTTTCCAGCTGGGGAAGTTTATTCTGGGAAATGTGAAATGCCTTGATATAGTTTGTTTACTCATGGAGACAGTAGTACAATTCAGGAACCTTTATCTAAAGTTACCTAGTCTTTCTGTTTGTGTTCCAAAGTACATAATACAATTCCAATTTTAAGGTAGAATTAAGGGTGAGGCATGGAATTATCATTCATAGATTACTGATATATTTGATAACATTCTTAGTTTATTGCTTAAGATGTCAGCTTTTAAATACCTCATATTTTAAATAAAGACACTGAAACAAGTAGCAAACTATGCCTATCTTGCAAACTACAGCTGGTGACATTCTGTTGCAGACGTTGTGGGGGCAATGGTATGCTTTTATGAATAAATTAAATTCAAAACAAGTTTTCAGAATTATTTTTTGTATGTTTTTCTCTTTGTCTACACCTTTATTATATATAGCATCTCAGGGTGGCGGTAGAATAAGTAATAAAGCTTGGCGTGCTACTTCCTACCTCTCCATTAAATACCCATGAAGATGTTAAATACCCATGAAGTTCTGCAAATTAATAAACTAAACATCGAAGATTGCTAGCAAAGTCCAGGGAGAATTAATTTTGTTAGCAGTACTGGGTTGAAAGCATAGTCTTGAACATCATGCTGTTTATCCTACTTTGTGAACCCAAATCAGGCCAGATATCCAAAGGGAGTAGGAAATGCCTTGGACCCATGCTCACAGGAACTGAAAAATAAGCAACCATCTCACTGAGGTTAACCATAATCTGACACCGCTGGAGCTAGAGTTCTCAGCCCCCTACTAGCGTGCATTAGCATCTGCATTTCCAGGTCTTTGCAGAGACCAAAATGTCCTAAATATAGTAAGGGAAGAAGCAAAGAAGGATTGGAAAAGGCATGTACTATCCTAGGATTCGGAGTCCCCCGTGGCAAAGTGTGGTGAAGGTAGAGGGAAGAGAACAGGCTGTGCTTAGAAATGTGGTCTCCAGAATGCCATGAGGTGAACAGCTAATGGCATGTGCTCTTCTTATTCAGAGAACCCTGCCCAGGCAGTTTAACCTCAGACCAGCCAACCCCAATGGGAAGGATATGTGCTAGCTAGCCAGGTTCTAAAATCGGGCTCAGGGTGCATCAGTTCATATTTGAAGTTCAAGTTGAGGCCAAATGCCAGTCCTGGTGGATCTCTTTCCATCTTAGTAAGGATGAGTTTTAGAGGGTGGAGCAGAGAAAACACCATGAAAAGATAGGGGAAGATAAAACATTGCTGTGAAGATTTAGAAGCAACACATGGTTCTGAAAATGACTTTTCTTTCTTTTTTTTTTTAATTTTTTTTTAAATTATTTTT
>NW_016825260.1:47780-48950 GCF_001698545.2 Rhinopithecus bieti | reverse complement strand
TGTTAGCCAGGATGGTCTCGATCTCCTGACCTCGTGATCCGCCCGTCTCGGCCTCCCAAAGCGCTGGGATTACAGGCTTGAGCCACCGTGACCGGCATTTATATTATTTTTATAAGCAGTTTGAATACATGTGAAATGTTAAATTCTTTCCAGCATCTTCTCTTAATTGCATGTGTTTTTCACTAAACACTGTATTGGTTTAATGCAGAAAACTTCATCTGTTCGACTTCATTCTTTAAGTAAATACATAAACCATATCGGGGGAGGCGGAGAGAGTGAGTTTTGAGGAGAGAGGATTTTCGTGGTATTCTTGAAAGGATAAATAAAAGAATAAACATTTTATTTGACCCCATTAGCCGTCACTTTATACAGTAAATTGTATTTATGAGATGCCAGAGAAAATATCTAATGAATTTATTCAAGGTGGTATAAATGTGCCAGTTACAAATTTAAATTTGTAGTCATATCAGTGGACAGTTTTGAACTGAGTAAAATCTTTTATAAAATCAGACAAAGTTTTAATGCTTAGGATGCAATGAAAGAAATGTATGTGGGAGTCTTTCAGTTAGAGTGGAATATAAGATGGAACACTACCTGGAACAAGATTCATTTGAGATATGTGCAGTTTTTCTCTATTCCTGGAAGCTACACCTTTGTGCTGTGAGAAAAGCAAGAGGAGGTTCCTGATAGGGTCTGGTCTTTCAGTTATGCTGTAGGTAGATTGCCAGCTAGAGCCATTAGAAAAGGAGCTGGGTAAGAACATGATATCAATGTATTATGGGAGGGTAGCATATATGAAAGAGTCACCTTTGTACTACGTGGGATAATATTCTAGCTGATAATCTCCTGCATTACTTAAAATTGGCAGTTTTTCCTTCCCAATAATAAAATACCTGGAAGAAAGAGTTTCTTTAAGTCAGAAGATCCATTAATGTACAAATAAATTGTACCCTATACGTACAAGTAAGTTGTCTGTACCCTACAATCCTATTCCTTCATTAAAACAAAACACAGTACCTTTAAGTGTCTTTTTCCTCCATAATTTATAGCACTTGCCTCTTATTGTGTTTAATTTTAAAGTCTTTGTTTTGATGCAGGGACGTTTTATTAAATATTAAAATATTTGATCTGAAAGTGTCCCCACTTAGGGTAAAAAAGAACAGGCCTGAG
>NW_016825260.1:45113-47419 GCF_001698545.2 Rhinopithecus bieti | reverse complement strand
TTCTGTTCCATTGGTCTATATCTCTGTTTTGGTACCAGTACCATGCTGTTTTGGTTACTGTAGCCTTGTAGTATAGTTTGAAGTCAGGTAGCGTGACGCCTCCAGCTTTGTCCTTGAAAATGACTTTTTCTAACAAACCAATAAAGTTAAGACATCTGCTTAGTCTCCCAAAAGAAAGCTAGGAAGATAAGACCTCTACAGAGAGTGAATAAGCTAAACAAGGCAAAAAATGCAGACGTTGGCTGAGATAAGGACAAGTGAAAGAAGCCTTAAATGGATAAAACAAAATTGTGTAGCACTTTTGAACTCATTAATGTTCATTTACTAAATATTTGTCAAACACCCACTATGTGCCTGCTATTCTAGGTGCTGATGATGCAATCATGAACATTGCATACTAAGTACAAAAACTTAGTACAAAACATACTAAACAATTATGAAAGATCCAACCTAAAAGTTGTAAGGTTTGTGGTGGAAAATAATAGAAAAATAGGAGTAGAAACAACATATAAGGTTGCTATAAGGAGACTTTTCTAATTTCATTGATTTCCAGGTATTATTGATTCAAAAAATACACATACACACACTCACACACACTCACACACACTCCTCTAGATATATTCCGAATAATTTAAAATTTTTATTTCAAGTAAAAGGAAAAGTTCTAACAGTATTTAGGGAGAAAAAAGAAGTGATCTATATTGGAACAAAATCCAAATAGGCCTCATACTTCTTTTCTGCTACAAATACCAGAGACTATCAGGTAATTGTTCCCCATTTGATGCCTTATGTGACAGTATTATAATTTCTTTATGTTAGAAAATGGCAGCCCTTCTTTTTAGACCCTTAATTCCTTCTTCTTGGAAAAATATCTTAGTATATAGATCTTGTTACAAGAAGACACTTTATTCCTACCTGCATTAAGTTGCTTTAATAAGCATATAGACTCTGGTGTCTGTGATGTGAATGGCATTTTCCAGGGCTTTATGGTGCACTTAAGCTTCCAGTGACTCTGAAGAATAAAAGGTTGCCTTCCCAAGAATTCCATGCCTATCAAGTTGCCATGTGTATGTGAAGATGTTCAAAAATGCAAAGACTTGGAAAATAAGACACTTTGTCAGAAAACCTTTCAAAGATGTACTCTGGCTGAGCAAAACATGAATGCAAATCAATCACTCAAATATGTATAAACCATACAAGAAAAGGACTGGTGGTAAACAGTGAAGCAAACTGAATATGTAAAAAAAATAAAATATTATAGCTCATGTATCTATAATTACAAATTAAATTCAACAGTCAAACCTTGCTCTCAAAAATAAATATATTTAACAAAATGGTATAAGAAGAATCAGTGTCAGTAACCTCAGATTAATTTAAAACAGTTCAAGGTCACAATACTTTAAACACTGGTTCTGGCGTAAGAACAGATCAGTAGCCTATACTAGACTAGGCTAGAGTCCACTAGAAAGCTCTGAAAGCACATCTAGTATCTATATGTAAGGATGCTAAGATGTAACAACTAAAAATATCTGGTAAAGGGTATTGAGAAAATTGGTTTAGTGTTTAGAAATTATATTAAATCTGGATTCCCTCACCATGTCATATATTAAAATAAATTACAAGTGAATAAAGATTTAAGGAAAGAAATAATTAAAATATCAAGATACATAAATGCAGATGAATATTAACCATGCTCAGGCTAAGTAAGGACTTTGAGCACAAAAATAATGGACATAATTACAAAGGCCTGTATCAGTAAACTTGACTATGTAATAATTTATATTCAACAACAACAAAACTCTGGCGATCACAACAACCTGAGGAAAAGATTTGTAACAGAATTTGGCAATAAGTTATCATCCATGAATCAGCAAGAAAATATTAACCCTGGTGGACCGGATTTCACTTATTAGAAGAAAACTTCTCTAATCTCATTGAATGCCAGAGAAGTTTTTTTTTAATGATTTTATTTTGTTTTGGCAATGGGTGTAGAGTGAATATTCTCATACACTGCTGAGGGGAACTGTGACATGACTTTTTTTTGGATGTCAGTTTGTCAGTATATATTGAGAGCCTTTAACATTCATACCCTTTGAACCAATTATATCACTTATAGAATTTACTCTGTGGAAATACAGATGCAGATGTTGAAGTATGTTCATTAATAGACTTGTTAAATAGCCATCCATGAAAAAATAGTGGTTTTAAAAATAACAGCTTGAAATGTTGCTTATATAATATCAAGTGAAATAAAAACAACATACAATAAGATATCCAGTATTACTACTACCATTTGAGAAAAATTT
>NW_016825260.1:25529-41951 GCF_001698545.2 Rhinopithecus bieti | reverse complement strand
CATTTTTTTTCAGACTTTTGGACTGAGACCCACACTAGAAATATATTTCATATCCTAACCCAGTGTCCGCACACATATGTAACACTATATGTAAATGAAGCAAAAATGTCACGAACTTCTTTGTTGTATGAATGTGAAGCTCTCTACTTTCTGTTCTCTCCTGTTCATATAAATGCCTATTGTGACATCAAATAGATTGACTTGACCACTAATAAGTCAGAGCCTGCTATTTGAAAAACTATGATCTAAGTGTAAGAAGTATCAACACGGCATCAATCTTGATATCTAATCAGAAGTATGGAAATAGCAGTCATAACTTACCTTCATCAGCACACATCCCCTAAGTGATGTAAGACACCAGCCTCTATATTTATGAAGTTTCATCACCCTCACCTCAGAGACTTAGCAAACATTAAATAACAAAAAGGGACTTGCTCCAGGATAGATGCAGTAATATTTGATGTAATCCATCTCTGATGTGCTAGTTATATGAAACACATGCATATCAGCTGGGAACTTTAGCAGTCATTGTATGGGCAGGCATAAAGGGAAGGTAAAAAGGGGAAGGTAAAAAAGAACTTTTTGCTTGTTCTGGGGAGACAAAAAAATCTTGCTTCAAATGGGATATTTGTGGTCTAGCAGGAAGCAGTAGCCCCAGGCCATCCCACTGTGATACCATTGGAAATGAGCTCTTTGAGCAGTGACTTTGGGTCAACAGGTAGCTGAGAGACAAATGGTGATTTCCTAAAAAGAGTGGTTGCAACAGTAGATCAGAGCACAACCTTCGCATGCATGTAAAGGCTTCTGGCTGTGCATTCATCTTTCAGGGCATATTGGCAAGCATCAGTTACCACCAAAAATAATAACTGTCATCAGATTTTGTAAAAAGTACAATCTAGGCCATGTGTGCCATCTTTTTCTGTTTCTGAGACAGGGTCTCACACTGTCACTCAGGCTGGAGTGCAGTGGCACGATCTCGGCTCACTGCAACCTCTACTTCCCAGGCTCAAGTGATTGTACAGCCACACCTCCTAAGTAGCTGGGATTACAGGTGTACGCCACCACACCCAGCTAATTTTTTTGTATTTTATTTGTAGAGACAGGGTTTCGCCATGTTGCCCAGGCCGGTCTCCAACTGCTGAGCTCAAAGTGATCCGCCAGCCTTGACCTCCCAAAGTGCTGGGATTACAGGCATGAGCCACCTTGTCCAGCCCCATTACTTTCTTTTTAAGTGAATACCATGTTCTTTATAATCTCTATCTTGTGCATACCAATTCTTAGCTTCAATTATATATTTTTACCTGTGTTATGATAGCTTTAGAGTAGAAATCTAGTGTATCCATTGAAATTCATTGAGCACTGAGTGAAGTGCTGTAAGAGTTGAGGTATGGATACTTTAAAGAAGCATATGACCTATTAGGAGAATTAAGACCTGCAAATAAATAGCAATAAAACACAGTAGAGAGCAGTTATTGCCTGAATGGAGACATGGAACTTGGATCATTTTGAGGTGAGAGAAACTGTTTCTAAACATGGTATCAGGAATGCATGAATAGTCTAGACATGGAAAACATTTGATCTGCCCTTATTTTATTGAACCAACAAAACATTAATCTGCTCTGCCCTCATCTCTGCTAGACCATTATCACTCACCATCCCTCAGAGGCATGCAGTCTTATCACCCACCCCACCTTGTCAATGACACCTACGTACCACCTACATATACTTCTAGAGGGATATTTCCAAAACATTTCTGTGCTAGAACCCAAAGACATATCCAATTATTCATAAACTTTTTCATTCCAGTCTGACCCACTTACCTACTGTTTACATTTCTCCCAGGGAGGTACTAGTACTCTCTTTTTTCTGTCTTTACCCTTTTCCTCTGACTGGAGTAGTGTCTTGCTTAATGGAAAGAAAGGGTATATGTTTGGTGAACAACTCTTTTGGAGTGTGAAGTGTATATAGATAGTCTCATTCAGGTAAGGATGTCTATTCAACCCCTGTGTAAACCATTTAATTCTCAATCAGTTTATCTTAAATTTTAGCCAATTATAATAAAAAACAGAGTGTCATGATAATATTGCCCTCATTGTCATGTAGCTCTCATTAATCCCCTTTATTAGTTATTCTTGAAATATTCGTTTGATATTATGGCAGTGATTATCTAGATCTAATGTTTAAAAGTCTTAGTGAAGATAATGAAATAATCCTGTAAAAATATTGTGAACTGAGATAGGATCTACACTTGGTCTGAGCCATGTTCAAGGTAATCCAGTGCAGATGCCCCTTGATTTGTGATGAGGCCACATCCCAGTAACCCATCATAAGTGGAAAAAATTGTTACGTACAAAATGCTTTGGCTGGGCGTTCTGGCTCACACTTGTAATCCCAGCACTTTGGGAAGCCGAGGCAGGAGGATCGCTTGAGCCCAGGAGTTTGAGATCAGGCTCAGCAACATGGCGAGACCCTGTTTCTACAAAAAATTTTTTAAAAAATTAGCCAGACATTGTGGTGCATGCCTGTAGTCCTAGCCACTCAGTAGGCTGATGTAGGAGGCTTGCTTGAGCCCAGAAGGTTGAGGCTGCAGTGAGCCGTGATCATGCCACTGCACTCCAGCCTAGGCAACAGAGTGAGACTCTGTCTCCAAAAAAAGCCTTTACTACACTCAACTTACCACACATCATAGCTTTAGCCTAGCCTCCTTTAAACGTACTCAGAACACTTACATTAGCCTATAGTTAGGCAAAATCATATAACAAGGCTTATTTTATAATAAGGTGTTGAATATCTCATGTAATTTATTGAATACTGTAGTAAAAGTGAAAACCAGAATGATTTTATGGGTATTCTAAGTATGGTTTCTCCTGAACGCATATGGCTTTCATGCTATTGTAAAGTCAAAAAATAGAAGTCAAACCATTGTAAGTCGGGGACCATGTATTCTCTCACTAATATCACAGAATATTTTGTGAGAATATATGTTAACTTCTGATAGCTTTAAAAGATTATGCTAATGTCCTACTTTCTTGTTAAATTCATATGATTCACAAATTTATGTAAAATGTTTTGTGAAACTATATTTTGTTAGACTACTATTTAGTTCCTAGAAGTCTTTATTATCCAGGAGGGGGGGGGGGGGGAGGGGGGGGGGGGGGGGGGGGGGGGGAGGGGGGGGGAGGGGGGGGGTGATAGATCACTATTTAAAATGGGAATCAAAATTTCATAGTAAAAAAAAGTTTATTTTGGGACTTTAAGTGGTAAATGGAAACTAAAATTAATGAAAATAAGTTTATAGTTAACACCAATGTTAGGTTATAGTAGCAACTAATAGCTATTTCAAGAAAGAATCAATGTTAACCTTTTTTAGGAGGAGGAAACAGTTTTTTAAGTAAATTTGTAGGCTAGGCAATGGATAGCTTATATAAGTAAACAGGGTGATTTAAGAAATATATAAAAGCTTGTCAAGTTTTCTCTTCTTTTTTTGTTCCTATCTATGTGTCTTCTTCTTTTTCAGGCTGTGTGTGTAGGGCGGGGCGGGGGACGAGACAGGGTCTTGCTCATTCCCAGGGTAAGAGTGCAGTAGCATCGTCATGGCTCAGTACAGCCTTGAACTCTGGGCTCAAGCAATCTTCTGCCTCAGCTCCCGAAGTAGCTGGGACTACAGGTACACACTAACCACTCCAGCTTAATTTTTCATTTTTTGTAAGAGGCGAGGGCTCTGTGTTTCTCAGGCTGGCCTCGAACTCCTGGATCAAGAGATCCTCCTGCTCAGTCCTCCAAAATGCCTGGGGATTACAGGGCAATGAGCACCAAAGCTTGCTTTTCTGAGGTTTTTATTCCTCTAGTTGTTAGCAGATACAATTCTGTCCGATAATTTTCCAGTTGTCTTTGCCTGTGATCTCTCCTGAAAGACTTTGAACCCTGACTTGGGGATATAGACTCCTGTTAAAAGGGAAGAATGTTTGAGTAACAAAAAATTTTTGTCCTGAGCTTACTTCATTAGTTTAATTTTTTCTTGTTTTGATTTCTGCTTGGTTGATACTTCTAAATTTGGAGTCTCTGACTCTGATAATGAGTTCTTTAAGATACCCTAAATGATGGTATTATAAGTTTGGCTATTAAGTTCCTGCAGAGAAATTTTATCTAATAAACATCTGACCAACCAGAAGTCTCCATTGTATTAGTTCTGTTCATTGTAATAGTTCTGCTTATTATTTGGATTTTCTGAGAAGGGAAAAAAATGACCATAGACGATAAAGATACTAGAGATTATTTAGTTAAAAGGCACTTTTCAGACTATGTATAAATTACAAATTTAGCCCAATTCTTCTACCCTTCCTATGACTCCCATCTTCTACAATGAGGTTTGATGTTCAGATGATAATGTATCACTATTGGATTGTCATTCTCATACATACACAAGTACAAGTGTCTGCTGTCCTCAATTTATTAAATAACCCAAGAGCGCTGATTTAGATTATATAGCTTTGGACCAGCAAGAATTCAAAACGTTGTCTGTCCAACCTTTACTTTAGGAAAACCTATTGTCTAGAATTTGTTTTGACATACATTTGGACCTTCTTTTGCTTCTTTAGACTTTTCCATCTTTCCTTAAATGTAAGGTGATGGAGTGAGGGGAGAGCCTCTCCACTTGTCAGTGGGCCTCTGTGCATGGCAAGGAGGCTGACTCCAGGGAGCTATACAGTAGTCTACATTTAAGATGAAACCTAGGTTGTGTCTCTGCTTTTATATGAAATAAAATTACTTGATTTCATATTCTGCTGCTTAATGTTTTCTATAGAGAACTATCTTCCTCTTGGAATGGACATATTCTTCTTAATTGTTAGAAAACATTTAATTGATCATCTGTTCTGTCTTCTAATTTATTTTATTATTCTGTTTACCCAGACACTGGAAAGCTGTATACTGATCTCTGGATCAGGAGTACTCTGGTCTCTTATTTTATATAATGGTACAAAACCAGAGTTCGTAATCTGTAGTCCTTAAATTCAAGAGCCTGATTTCTGTGTGAAAGAGGCCTTGAAACAAAAAAAGTCCAATCCTTGACTAAACAAAGAATTTGATTAACTGAGCTTGAGCATTCTGGCTAGTCATGATTTTACCACACTTCCTTTTCATTTTCAACATGGACCTCCTTCAAACTTCAGGGATTCTTCTAGGATTTGGAGATCATTTTGCATCTTCTGTGATTTCATAAATTTCTACTGTGCTTTTACCTGTTCTTCATCTCTAAAGATTGGAGGGTCCTCATCTTTCTTGGTGTATGTAACAGTAGCACTAGCATTCAAACTCCCTCAGGCACATTGTCTGTCTATTGATGTCCCTTCTTCAATAAGAGCAACCAGACTCAAATATGGCACCCCCGTGGTTTTGATCAAGGATGGGTTGATTTTGCTTTATCAGTTTATCTGTTTAAAGGTCCATTTGTGGTGGGGGGCTCTTCAGCTATACAAAAATGTCAGGTTTGTGATTTCACAAAGTAGGTTACAGCTATTCCTGGATTTCCTTTCTAAGCCCACAGTTCTTTAAAAATAGAGTTACAATAGAGTTTCTGCTCATCTTTAGGTTTTTCTCTTTTCATCAGTTGTCTTTGAATCTCCTTTGCTCCTGTGATCTTTCTTCTTAAGAATTGTTCTCTTTTACTTGAGTAAATCACTCTTGATTTTTAGGTGTGTTAACTTGCCTTACTGGTAAGTTTAGAAGTAGGACAGTTTTGGGGTTGTTTTACTTAACATCCTTTTCCACCCTGCCATTTTGTCCTCACTCAGTGGGGTTTCTATATATCTGCACATAACTTTGTCAGAGTTGATCCTGCATTCAGCTAAACCCCCTCAGTGGTAACTGATGACAAGGTGGGTCAGCATGCACATAAGCAGTTATCACATAGAAGTATGGACTCGGGAAGAGTCCTTCTGAATAATCCAGTATAACTCAGCCCCAGTGTACAGATGATGGACCTCAGGCCCAAAGTTGCATAGCGTGTGTGTGAATAATTGCAACTAAAATGCTGACCCAGGATCTTCGTTGAGTTTTTCTTCCACCCATACAATGCCGCCTTGCCGTTCAGCTAAACGGTAGCGTAGTTATACCTGATCCTGGGTACTGTGACTCACTTTCCAAAACTCACTGTATTGTATACTATGCCACCTTTGTTCCTATGAGGTAGAATGTGACCCTCAGCTCATGCACCCTGAGAAAGTTATCCTTTCTAGACTTGGTTTCTTCATTTGTGAACTGGAGCCCAACCTTGAAAAAGAATCCTAGTCTAGACAAAGAATCCATGGGGATTATTTCAACTAGATGGCAGTGATTTCTGTGCTCATTTCAATGGGCTGTGCTACCATCCTTTGAAAATGCCTTACTGAATGCTTTTGTAAGGCATTTTGTAATGCCTTGCAAAATGCTTTCCTACTTTGTGTACCTCCGAGAAGAGAAACCTGTGTAATTCGAATGTGCCTTCCTTTTCCCCTCGTCATCTGATAATTTAGTTGACAATTTTCATCATAAAGTGCAGGGCAGGCCAGGAACCTTCAAAGTACTTAGAAAAACAAAATTATAGGATGTACCCAGTAATAATGAAGAGCGCCCATTTTGCTTGAATTTAGGGAATTAACTCCACTTCCTGCCTGTTCCCATTCATTGCAATCTTAGTGCTTAAGTGTTTACCTCAACTTTTAATACTATGACTGGCATAAAGTAGAAAAGCCTTTATTTCCTAAAAACAGCTGCTCAAATGAGATTGTTTGGGCGCTACATTCTAGGTAATTTTGTGTGCTGCTTTTTGATGATTCATTTATCTTCTCTAACCATTGTTAAGTGGAATCAATACAGATTCGAATAATGTATGTATAACAAAGCAGCAAAGTTCCATGAGGTTTGGGCTTATAATCAATAAAATTTTAATGAAAAGAAATAATAGATTATTAGATTTGAAAAGGCAATAGGATTTTGGGAGATGGAGGCATTTATTTGTTTCTTTTACTGATGAAAACTTAAGTGGCTTGCCTAAAGTTGCATGGTGTACTGTTGGTTGATTAAAAGGCTGAGTCCAGAATCTAGGTTTCCCTAGTCCTAGTCCACTGTTCTTTCTACTAAAACCATTCTGATGCGGCCATTCTGAAGAGGGTTTATCCATTAGCAAAGTGAAACTGCCACAAGTTGGTAACAAATAATAGTACGATGTTTTTTCATTTGCATTTCCAGTACCAAGAATTCACCAAGCATCATAGCTTATGGATGCTCTTAATGATTTTCTTTCTATTTAGGTATTTGTGTGCATGTATATTGTGTGTTCTTGACCCTGAGCACTGTCAGTGTTCTGTGCCCTCCACTGTTTCTAATCACATACTGTAGAAGACACCTAGGGACAGAAGTGAATCGGGAGAAAAGAAATTCAGTTTATCATACTGCCTGATAAGCGGTGCTTGAGGAAATTGACAGTGCTGTAAGAAAACTGGGAGGCAAAGTGCCTATTGTTTGCCCTCCCAGTTGCTGTGACTGAAGTGAGGAAGAGTTAGGCATGTATGAGCAGAGATTTCCTTACGGCCACAGGTGAAGCATTCGTGTAGGAAGAATGTATTGATCACCTCTCCTTGTGTCAGGTACAGTCCTGGTGTATATTGTTGAACAGAAGAATTGAGTCCTGTCCTCCTTGAGCTCTTGATTTAGCAGGGGTGGTTGCATAGATTGTATACCACTAAGCAAACAAATATATCAAGAAAAATGGTGAGAAGTTCTGTGAAAGAAAAGTCCAGAACTGTGATAAGGAATAATGGGGATGGGGGCCTACTTGCTTTCATGGTCTGAAAGGCTCTGGAGGAGTGACATTTAAACTAAAACCTGAAGGAGCAAGCCCTGTCAAGAGTCTATGTAGTAGACTGAGCATTGTCAGCAGAAGGAGCAAGTCTGAAGGCCATTAAGGTGGAAAAATGAAGTTTGGGGCTATTTTGGGAACTGAAAGATGGAGGTGAGGGAGAGGGACATGAGATGGGGATGGAAAGACAGGCACACACCAAGTCATGAGTAATCAGTAGACTTGTATCTTGTTAAATTAGTCCCTCGTTAAATCATTTGTTTCTTATTTGAGATCTGTGTGTTATTCTGTTTCTTAGAGATAGATGGATTTTAGTTTGATTACCCCAACCTTGAGTAACTCAGAGGGGATATCAGAGAGGCATGTTCCTGATCTTGCTTCTTTAGGAAACTGCTGGTAGTCCTGGGCTTCAGCAGCTGCAGCTACCTTAGCATTCTAACAGTCACAGAACACCACTGCTCTGGCACAGCCCAATTTGCAGAACACCTGGACCTTTGTCCTCTCCCAATCCTCTAAGTTACTTTGGGATGTCCCCAGTTGCATCTCAGACATTCCCCCACTGCCAGGTGGCATCCACTGTCATGCTTTTTTCCCTGTAAGTACCCAGTTCCCTATTGACCATCTTGGTGTGAGCCAGATAATTCACTGCTTATGCACAGTTGGCCTTTCCTACTGCTGGTTCTTGTCTTCTCATAGGCAGTATGTCTCTTGGTCCTAATCTGTGTTCCAGTGTTCTCCAACAGCTTTCTGGCTAAAGTAGAATACTTCACTTAGGTAACCAGTTCACAAGGGAGTGTTGACTCTATGCTCCCAGTTTGTTATGGATACTCGGGTACTACAAAGCCCTTGCTTTTATTATGTCATTTCCTTTTCTTTAAACTCAGTTTGAGTGGAGGGTTGGGAAAGGGGGCTGGGATAGAAAATAATCTGAGGAAACACTCCTGGCTCTGCATTTAGAATCTTCCCTCTCCCTTTGGAATCCATTCAGCCTTTTTCCTCCTGCGTGCCTTGCTTAGAGAGCCTTTCTTCTAGAGGGCGTATGTATTAGGCTTCTGTGCCCCTATCTCCGCACTCCATTTTCTTCCTTCTCACACTCAAAGACATGTCTGATCCTGAGGGTCACACAGCTCTCAAGCTAGGGTTCTGGCCCTTACCCAAAAGCTTGTGGCTGCATGTGTTTTAGACTTCATAATTTTTGGATTTTAGAATGGACGTGTGGCATGTTATAATGCATAGTACCCAGTAATCAAGTAGTATTTCTATAGCACAATATATGAATGTTCATATTAGATTGGATTAACAAAGACTGTAAATAGTCTCATGTCATTTCATGTGTTAGCCCTCAGTGAATTTGCCCCAAACTTAGAAAAAACTTTCAGTTTTTAGACTGTGTTTTGGATTTTGGACTTGTAGATGAAGGATTATGAACCTGTATCCTGGTACATATATGCAAAAACATGGTAGTTAAGATTTCCCGGGTAAATCTAAAGGTATAATACAAATTCATTTAAATAGAAATATTATTTTCATCACTCCCCTGCCAATTAATCCATTAGAGTTAATATGACTTCTGTCCTTCCTCCATAACCATGGAGGTTATCATGAATGAAGTTGATGGTATGGAAGAGGGTCTATTGGTTCAGCGTAAGTTCTCCATCCCAGAACAGCTACACCATCTGGGATGGACAGATGGACATGCCACAGGGAGGACAGCAGGAACCTACAGCAGCTGCTGTTCAGAGAGAAGATTAGACACTCTCAGAATTCCCTGCAACTTGGCTGTGACTTGCATTGTGGATGCTTGGCACATGACCTCTGCTCCCTGAGGTGACTCATGCAGCCTAAGGAATAAAATGCTCTTTTAGGCCAAAGCTTCACGCCATCCTTAAAAACATCAGCTACTACAGATGCTGGCTGAATAGAGGTTCCTCTGCACACTGACACTTTTGATTCCTTATGGCCCTTTTAATCTCTTCCCTTCCTTGTATAGAGTGTTAGAGTTCAAATGACAATGGATGCTTATGTTGTATCTATAAGTGTGTTTTTATACATACACATAGTAAAAGAAGTATAAGAAAATTTTTATACATACGCATAGTAAAAGGAGTATAAGAAAATATAAGCAGGAAGTCAAGTTTGTGCTGATCAAGTAAACCCTTTCTTCGATTTTCTTATTCTTGATCCTTTCAACAAGAAAACATATTATTTAATATTCCATTCTTGGACTTCTTATGCAGAAGTACTCAAAGTGGAAAGTGAAATTGGGGTGTTTTCAGTGTTCTTGGAATTCTTTGAACAGTAGCTTGAAAGTTTTCCTTTTACTCTCTTCACCATTGTTTACATTCTAGAAAATGAAGAAGTCAAAGAAACGACTTTACGAGAGCTTAAAATGCTTCGGACTCTCAAGCAGGAANTATTTAATATTCTTTTATTTAATTCTTTTTTATTTTGTTTCTGACATTATTTAAGAAAGTACTGTTATCTAATATGGCTTATCAATGTACTCATAATCTGAGGACTTTAAAAATGAAAGTGTTGTTCATAATCACTAGACATTCTGAAATATATTTAAGAGTTTTGTACAATTAAACTGTATAGAGATAATCATAAGTTTAAACAATATACTGATTTGGCTTCTGAAGTCTTAAACTCTATGTTCAACAAGTAATTTTTAGACTTGACTTAACTAAGCCTAAACTGAGGGAGAAACTGGTAAGCTGACAGTGATGGTACAGGCTGGAAGAGGCTGTATAAGATACCACACTGAATTAGACCTAGGCTGGAGAATGAGCGGGCCCAGGAAGCAGCATTTGTGAACTGCCAGTGCTTTGGCTTTATTTGAGGGAAGGAGCTGTACCAGGAGGCCTAAGGTGAGACTTGAGGTGGTAGATGAGACCATAAGTCAGCAGTTGCAAGCATTGGAAAAGGAAAGAGAAGCATGCATTGTTTGAGCTGTCTGTACACTTGCCTTAGCATGTATTAAAAAATGGTCAACTTGTTGGTGACAATTTTAATAACATGACCTAAGGGCAAATGTATGTTACAGTAATCAATAATGTGTGCCTAGAAATTTCTTGGAGAGGGGCCTCGTGCAGTGGCTCACACCTGTAATCCCAGCACTTTGGTAGGCTGAGCCAGGCAGATCGCTTGAGCCTCAGGAGTTTGAGAATAACCTGAGCAACATAGTGAGACCCTGTCTCTAAAGAAAAAGAAGAAGAGAAATTTCTTGGAGAGCAGCTGACCTACAGCAGTTGTTATGATCAAAAACTTAAACAGATAAACACTTTAACAACAGTAGAAGAAACTAGAGCCAGGCAAACCTTTAAGCAGGTTTTCTTGATGAGTAAATAGGTGGCTCCTGCCAGTTCCTATGCTGTTGTCCAAAGAAGGTTGAAGCAGGAGAGGTTTATGTTTGCTGCAGGTCTATACCCAGGTGCTTGCTATACCATAAATGACAGAGTATCAACATTGTTATAACCAAATGGAAAGCAGTATTGCCAGGGTAACTGACCAGTAATGTGGCTTTGAATGCATTCAGACTTTGCAAATTGTTTTTTTGAAATAATAAAAAAAAAGTACATGTAATAATTTAGTTACTAGAAAAACTGGAATGGTACTGGAAGGTTCTTTGTAGTCTTAAACCACTGCTTTATGTTCCTTTTCCAGAATCTGTTTTAAGTTTCTTTTTCTGTGTCAATTTATACCATTCCTCTAAGGTACCTTCCATACCAAAATAAAACTAATAAACTAAAAGTTGGTTTTTTAAAAAAAAGTTCTATTAAAAAAAAAAGGATTGCTATATTAGGATTTCCAGGGGAAACCAGATGCTCTTTATTTTAAAAAAATTTTTAGAGATAGGGTCTCATTATGTTGCCTAGGCTGGAGTGTAGTGGCTATTCACAGGTATGATTATAGCACACTGCAGCCTCAAACTCCTGCGCTCAAGCAAATCTTTCACCTCAGCCTCCTGAGTCGCTAGGACTACCGGTGCACACCACCATACCTGGCTGCTTTTTATTTTTTCATTGTCATAAATAATCATGCAGTTTGTAGTTTTCACTACCAAATAAGAAAATTTTGACATCTCTTTTAGTTTATCTTTTTTATTTCTGTTCTACTCATGGTGTTTGTTCATTATTAATAATAATTTAATACAACAAATGGAGAAGTCACCTCTGTGTATCTGTTTCCTCACTGGGAGAGGCAATTTTGTGTGTCTGAGATCTCCCTTCTGGTAAATGGCTGAACTGCTACTAGAACTCCAGTCTTCTTACAGTCAGGCCTGAGATTCTTCCCCCGACCCTATGGTTCTTAGGTAGAACGTGACTGTCACACCTGCCACATTAGTGGCAGTGCGTCATAATTGACAGTGAGTCTCAGGAGAGCAAGGAGAAAGTTCTCTAAGGGATAAGGGGCTAGTAAGAGACCCAGGATTACAGAGGCTTAAACAAAATAGAAGTTTCTTTCGCCCTTACATATAAATACAAAGGTAGGGCAGTACAGGACTAGTGGAGCTCTGCTCCACCACACCGAGGTGACCTTGTCCTCAAAGTCAGGATAGAGTTCCAGCTGTCACATCCCATTGGCTAGGACATAATTGCATGACCACATTAGCTGCAAGGCAGAAGAGAAACGTACTCTTTGTTCTGGGCAGCTAGGCCTCCACTTGAAAATTGTGTTCCTGCGGAGTAAGGGAAGACTGGATACTGGAGGACAATATCTCTGCCACTGAGGAATTTAGAATAGAATATGAAACAAGAGATACAATTTGTTTTCTGTATTACAAAGCCTTCCTATTCCATCTGTCCTTTTGGGACCGTCTATGAATTTGTTAATTGAAAAAGATAATTCAAATGGAGAATCAAAAAACGATGCATACATACTTAAAATGTTTATTTTAATTGGAAACATAAATACTGTATGTATTCATTTAACACGCTATAAAGGTAGAGTCAAGTCCTTTTGCCTATCACTCTTCTGAAGTTCTGATTGGTCTTTTTTACGTACGTCATACTCATAATGCATCTTTAAAGTAAAGCAAATGCACAAAAACATCTGCAAAGCAATCTCAGTGCAGAATCCTTCAGTGGACATGCTTATCCCCACTAGCACCCATTCCTTGCCAGTGTTTTGTAGTTGTCTCACATTTGATTAGTTGGCAATAAGTTTAGTGGCTTTTCCTTTATTATTAAGCCTTTCTAAAGTATTCAACTTTGTTTTCTTATAAACAGCAACTCTTTTTTCAAGAAACATTATTTCATTGGTTTATATGGTATTTAATTATATTAAAATTAACAAGTGCATCTGTTATAACTAGGCATGAGAATAAATACAACTGATTCTTTATAGGTATACAACTTGACTGGTGGGAACAAAACCGTGAGGCCAAATTAGAGCAGTGATTTTCTAACTGGTCTTATGGCCCCTTCACACTCTGAAAATTATTGGGAACCCGAAGAACTTTTTGTTTATATGTATCTTATCTATTAGTGTTTCTCATATTAGTCATGACCAAGCAATATAAAAATACTAGTTCATTTTAAAATAACAATAAACATATTGCATGTTAACATAGATAAGTTTGTATGTCAGTTGTTCTTTCAAGTAAAAAATGGCGTTCCACATAAAAAGCAGCTCGTTCAGCTTGCATCTCAATCCTCCAAGTGCTTTTCCTCAGTACAACCATTGGACAGATGGCGCATGTGCAGCAGAAGGGCTTTATGTGCAGTCTGCCATTTTATCATGCAGATTCCAAAAAAGACATGTAGTCAAGAATTGAAATTTAGTCAAAGTAATACTTTGTACTGCTTCATCAAGGATATCCTTAACTAAAACTTCTGTTTTCTTTTTTAAACGCAAGGTTTAACTGGATTAAAGAATCCAGTGCCTTTATTCATGCAGAGGTGCCAGCAGTTTACCCGTTGTTGCTTTGTACCATTAGTGTAAATGCCAACACAGTGAAAAAGGCAAACATCACAATCTTATGAATATAGTTTTGACTTCACAAGGTCTGAGACCCCACAGATCCACATGTCACACTTTGAGAACTGCTATCCTGGATGGTTGCCTACAAACAATAAGCTATGATTGTACCATGGGCCTTACTTGTACTTTACAGTGGGAAAGGAGAATGGTTAATCTGGAAATTCAATAGAGACTGGCTAAGTGGAGTTTTCTACATAATAAAAAATTTTGCATGAATTTTATTTATAATGGTGTCTGACTCCAAATTAAGGTTTTTGAATATTGAATTGTATGGGGTCTGTGACTCTTTATTTCAATAGTATTTTCTGGCCTATTTGAATTTTTGTACTAAATGTATTGATCATTTTTAATTTTAGAGATCTTTTTTTTCTTCTAAGGATATTTCCCAGATCTTCCAGATATATTTTAAAGGCTTGATTTTTATCACAAGGTTCTGTTGCAGAGATACAGCACACTGTGTTAAAAAGGACTCTTTCCCCTCTTTATACATTACAGTGTCGTATATCTACTTTGTATTGTTTTTCTCTTCTAATTATTCTAAAATAATGCCTGAAAACCTTTAGGGAGAGTGAAAAGTATACAGAGTTATTATTTGGAGTAGCATTAGGGAATAGTAAAAATGGAATTCCTCATAAAGCCGCAATTTTAATGCTGATTCAGCATGAAAAAGTTGTAGATAGAANTGTTAATACATAATTTACAGGCCTACCTAATTTGGGAAATTAATGACTATTTAATTTTTAGAATATGCTGGAATTGCTGGAAGAAATGCCAAATGGAGTTCCACCTGAGAAAGTAAAAAGCTACATCTATCAGCTAATCAAGGCTATTCACTGGTGCCATAAGAATGATATTGTCCATCGAGGTGAGTATGAGATTTTTAAAATGGAAAATATTAGAACATCAAGTAAAGTTAAGAGTATTTCACATGTTAATGTCTTTAAGAATATTTTCATAAGCATTGGCATTGCCTTTTAAATTAAATATATTTTGAAAGTGCAAGACATGAGAAATCATTTGCTCTCCACATCTCCTTTTCTGTCACCAAAAGGTTGGATTACAAATTTATTTGGATATTGTAGTGAAATCTTTACATTTGTATAACTATTATAGATCCACTCCCAACTGTAGAAATGCCTGGTGATATAAGAGAACTCAACAAATGTGAACTTTGAAACTTATTTGGGGATAGGAGAAGAGCAAAATGTTGATCTCTATAGCCTTGGTCCTGCAGGTAGACCAGGTAATGTGAAACAACTCTGAATCAGGCTTTATATAGGTGGTCCCTAAGTCACTGGCCCCTATTGGCACTCATGTCTCATTCCTTCTTATAACAATCTCCAGTATGTATCTTCACCTCCTAATTTTCCCTACCCCTTAGTGAAAAGTGCCCATTGTCTGCAGTTGCAGGCATGATCAACCTCACATAAAGGTCAAATTATACTCCCATAAACTGTTTTGTCCTTTACTGCCATGAAGTGGGTGGTTTATAACAATGAAAGGGAAATTACTTGCTCAGCATCATATTTGACTCTACACCCATTATCTTCTCCTGATAATCTCTCTTGCATTGGAGAGTTTTACAGTAGTGGGATGCAAATTGATACAACAGTGACCCTAAATATTTATAAAAAAATATTGCAGTATCTACGTTTTGTCTTTGGATTAGCAGATAAAATAATGCTACATTTTAATTTACCTATACACAAATGCACAAGGATATCACTTAAAAAAATTCTCACTTGTAAGAATAGTTTAAAGGTCATATGAAGAATGCCAACGTCTGTTATTCCTAGAAACAGTTTATATTTCTCTTGCATTTGACTCTCATAGCAATTACCTTATCAAGATTGTTGGTAGCATGGGTAGATCTCCACGTCAACTGGACATCTAGTGTCTAGGGTAATGATTCTAGGAACAGTCTATACTGTAGTTTGGGGATATTAATAAGGAGCTAAGTTAGGTGCATTTCCATCATGATACTGTGATTTGGTTACGTGCATAGTGAATCAGCGGTTGCAAATTAATGGTAACTCCCACCACATCTTCATAACATCCATGGAAAAAATTAGAAATCTTAATTTGACTCATCTAGTATGGCTTCAGCATTAGACGTTGATAATTGTGAACCATACAGAAAAGCTAAAGAGATGTAAATATAGAAATTATGTAGAAGAATGTAACAGAAAGCATATCTTGTATTTTTTCTCCAGTAAATATAATGCTAGCTACTTATTCTCATGTATTTTTAAAGTATCTTGTGGGTGTAAACATTTTATATTTCTATCTCCCAAAATTTGTATTATTAGTATTTTATGAAGTAATAATAGTTTTTTGAAATATGTTGGCCTAGATTTAATTATTCTTAAAATTCTTTCCGAGATCCAACTAATCCTTTTAATATTTCAAGAGGAAAAAATTATTTTTGAAGTTGTGGTCTGCATGTTTCTGAAAAAGAAATTCATTGAAACTTTTATGTACCAGCATAAAATGTGTTACGTTTCTTTTTGCTGCCACAGTTTTCTATTGAAATTACTCTAGATAACAGTGTTAATCAGGAGAACATAGAACATTTTTACTAATTTTTTTTTATCTTGACA
>NW_016825260.1:19581-24633 GCF_001698545.2 Rhinopithecus bieti | reverse complement strand
CATGTGTAGCTGTTGTCACTCAGTATTTTCAAAGATTTTGAATATTATCAACCTGTTTGCCTGAGAAAAAATATTTTACAGGACTTAATTTTCATCATACTTTATGATAAGGAATAGTATGTAAAAGAGTCTTTCTATGTCCTAAATTTATAAAGAATGTGCTTAGGAAAAAGGAAATATTGAATACTGGATCTGAAAGATTTTAATTGTGGCATTTTTAGCATTTTCTTAGCTTTACGATTTTCAGGAACAGCATCTGTTTCTGATTTCCTGTCCGTAATGTGATTACCACCCAAAGCGGAGACTTAAGTTACTGAAAATATAGAGCAAGTTATAAATATAAAAGAATGCCTATAGAATGGTTAATAGTAGGAAAAGATTACTCCTGGTCTGGCATTATTTCTCAGAGAAAAGACTGTTGTAAATGGTCAGGAAGTTCCTCCTGGCAGCACCACGTGTGGTATTCTGTGTCCTGTGTATCCCTAGCAAGGACTTCCTAATTGCTTCCGCTCCCAGAGTACGCACTGCTTGGTCTGACTTGAAGAACCCCATTCAAAAATACAAGTATTTCTTCAAAGCGTGTCTTATGAAGAAACATTGATTATCTGAAGTTAGGGGTTTTGTTTTATGCTGGGATTGTTTTTATTTTTTACCGTTTCATTTTAAGAAACGCTATTTTCCATGTCTCAAAACTGACGTACACCTTAATTTTTACCCTTAATTTAAATGTTCTGATTCTCTATAACTATTCACAGTGAACCTATATTGTGTTTGGTGAGTTAGATGGATGATTAACTTATCCTCCTGCCTTATTTTGTGGCTATGCGGTAGCCCTAAAACCTTTTCAATGGGTGGGGGTAAAAGCAGTGGTAGAATCTGTAATTGGTAACTAAGATACCCCTAATATGCTCAGTCATTAGGAGATGATAGTAATTTTGGCCTGCTTTGTTTCCATCACTGTTTATGTAAGGGCTAGAACTGCTCAGCAGCAATACATATGCAAATACTGTGTAAGTGCCACATAGCAAAATTAATGACCGTCTACAGTATGTTAGTTTGACTTTGATTTTGATTTCTAGCTTTTGTGGGGACTTTATTTCATTTTTTTCCTAAGGTTTGCATTTATTGGGAGAGCTGATTTAAAAGTATGCTCTGAATAATTATAAAAGCATGAGATGACTTTGAAAACACGGTTTTTAGCATAGTGAAGAGACTGGGTTTGTAGTGAATACATTGTATGTCTTTCAATTGACATGGAATGCTCTACTAACTTTTTAAGATAGCAAGGATATTATTAATAAATAGCCCATGTAAGAACAGTCATTACATTCTTTTGGTGTTGTTTAAAGTATTACTAGCACTGAAATATTTTGCCAACATGAATTACTATTTCTTTTCAAAGTTACAACTTTGGACTTTACTATCTTTCAGGTTTTGCTCGTAATCTGTCAGAAGGCAATAATGCTAATTACACAGAGTACGTTGCCACCAGATGGTATAGGTCCCCAGAGCTCTTACTTGGGTGAGTTACCATCCCAAAATAGAATGACATTTCCACATCTGCTGATTCTATTGTCATTTGCTTTGAGTTCATCTATGGAAAATAAGAACTTCAGTTAATTAAATGTGTCAGTCTAATATTACAGTATAACAAACTACCTAAAAATGGTATGAAACAAAGCACTTTTTTGTTTGCTCACTTTTTTGTTTGCCCAGAATTCTGGGCATAGGGGAATCAGCAGTTTGAGTTCAGCTGGGTGGTTCTTCTGCTTGTCTGTCTTGGAGTCACTCATAAAGTTTTAGTCAGCTGGTAGGTCATCTGGGAGCTGGTTAGTTTAGGGGTCTCAGCTGGGTCAGACCATCTCTGATCCCTGGAAATTTATCCTCCAAGTAGGCTATTCCAAGTTTCTAAGTGTGATAGTTGGAGAATTCTGTGCTATAAGATGGTAAGCCCCAAAGCAACAGTAGCTTTCAAGCCTTTTTTTGTATGGCTTTTGCCTCATTGACCAGAGCATGTTACATGACCAACCCCGGATCCATGGTATGGAGAAATAAATTCTACCTCTTGATGGGACAAGTGGCAGAGCCATATTATAAAATGGCATATGTATGGAAATGGAAGAAATTAATTGTAGCCATCTTCGCTGATAAACTTCCACATTAAGAATGTGAATATCCACACAGTTTGACATTCTGGCTTATCTATTTGTTCATTTATTAATTCATCAAATACTTATCAAGTATCTCTTACATCCAACCACTTTGCCAGGCACATGGAGTAAATATTGAACCAGACTGAGCACAGTGGCTCACGCCTGTAATCCCAGCACTTTGGGAGGCCAAAATCAGCAGATGGCTTGAGCTCAGAAGTTCAAGACCAGCCCAGGCAACATGGTGAAACCCCATCTCTACAAAAAAAAATACAAAAATTACCCAGGCATGGTAATACCTGCCTGTAGTCCCATCTACTCGAGAGGCTAAGGCAGGAGAATCACTTGAGTCCAGGAGGTGGAGGTCGCAGTGAGCTGATATCCCACCACTGCACTCCAACCTGGGCATCAGAACAAGACTCCATCACACACACACACACACACACACACACACACACACACACCCAAAAAACAAAAAAAAAATGAACCAATTGCCATTTTTGTTCTGAACAGTGTAAATCCTGTTTGATGATAAATGGCTATTCAAACTAGCAGTGCATTGATGATTTTCTCACTAACATCTCTACATTCATCCACTTTGTGCCCACCCTTTAACTTTCAGTGCTCTTTAATTCATCTGTTAGTACCAGAAAAAGGTCTTCTGATAAGGTTCTTTTCTTTTTAGTACATTTTAACTTTAAAGCCTAAGAAGGAGCCTGTAGTTCTCATTAATAATTCTCTACCTACGCTAGTTGTAGGATTATTTTCCTTAGATTGTATTTCCTTCTTTGGGACCACCCAAAAACATAATTTATACTCCACAAATAAAATTAGATATAGTGATAATGATGACAAGTGCACAAATTATAGGTCTCATTTCTTTAGCGTGCCATACGTGTATCTGGGGGACATGAGGAATTTAATTTTTAAAAATGTTTTCTATATAATAGCAATATAAGTTTCGGGANAGAACCATATTTGTAAAAATCCCTTTGAAATCAGATATTTGGTTATACATTAAGAATTTAAATTTTATACATTCTCAAGGCTTTGTCCTTGACATTCAGTATCATTCCAGCTGCATAAATTATTCAAATCAGATGACAGAAGAAAAATAGCTTGTAGTGAGTATGTGGAAATTTTCCATAAGTTTCTCCATCTAGCACTATGGAATAAATTTTCTCTCTCTCAAACAGATAACGAAAGAAAGATCAGTATCTTGCCCTGCCCAACAAACTTACCAAAAAGATCTAAATGAAATTTCCTTGTGTGGTTCTTAGGTTAATATGGGAAGGAAATGAGATACATGAAATACTGACTTCTTATTGCAATGATTTGTTATCCTAGAAATTTGTTCTGTATAATGTTAACAGTCCTTTGATTTAAAAGTTTTGTTTCACTACTGTATCATTTTAGCATTCCAAAATTCCATTCCATATTCTTTTTCAGATATTTTCTTTTGGCTTTCCCTTCTTAAAGCTTGGAGTATTTATGTTGGAAATGTGTGTGAGCATGCACGTGCGTGTATGTGTGTGTGGTTTCTTAATTTGCTATAAATTTAACACTCTAGATACTGAGAGATAGATATAAAGTTGTTTTGAGGATACCTGGATTTTCATCTACAACCTCCATTTATTAATAACGGCAACACTCCTAAAGCCCTCTGGTAAACTCACACCCTAGAAGAAAGCCATAAACCCCTAAGTAAACTGGAAAATGTTTTGAGGGAAATAGCTACCATAAAGCTCTATATACATAAGCTACATATATTATATTCAAATAAATAGTACAATAGACCTTAGCACAATCTTAGTCATCAGAAACTGTGATGCTGAGTAATGGGAGGTTAAATAATATTCGGTGTTAAGGAAACACATGTCAGTACATAGTAAATTTTAATAGACTGAACTGATAAAATGGATAAGGTGTATCTTTTTGACATTTAGAGAGCTAAAGGATAATTATTTGTCTTAGAAAATACAATTATTTGGAAGCATTTCATTCCCCAAGTGAGGTGTTACTTGCCCGATATGTATACTGTATTAGGGTTTATTAAGCCGTTCACATTTAAGATATATATTTATATCTATTTATGTGAATAAATTTCAAATTAGTATATACTAACTAAATTGTTATTAAGTTGATGGCTTTATTAGCATAGATTTATTCACTTGTGTTCTGATGATTTACTTTTCAGTCTTCTTTTCACATGGAACTTTCTAATTTCATAAATATACAAGTGTGCTGCACATTATAAATTTGTTCACAATAATTTGGAAATTATCAAAACATTGTATTTTTTCAGTTGCCAAAATAATCTCTTCCTTTATTTTTCAGCGCTCCCTATGGAAAGTCCGTAGACATGTGGTCGGTGGGCTGTATTCTTGGGGAGCTTAGCGATGGACAACCTTTATTTCCTGGAGAAAGTGAAATTGACCAACTTTTTACTATTCAGAAGGTGCTAGGACCACTTCCATCTGAGCAGATGAAGCTTTTCTACAGTAATCCTCGCTTCCATGGGCTCCGGGTAAGAGGTTTTGCTGAAACCCAAAATGGAATCAATACTGCAGTATTTGAGTCATTGTTCATTGCACAATGGAATGCTAAACTATCCTTTGAATACTATTTCCTTTCCCACTACAGTGTTGATAATCCCTATTATAATATTTTATTTCCGAATTTTTTAATAGTACTTGTGAATTTAAAAAGTGGTTAAAATTCAAATTCTAATCTTTTTTCTAATTTTTAAGTTCCAGTTTTTCAAAATCTTTTTTAGTATATACATTCTTACACTCTAAACTTTGGTTATCTTACACTGTTTCCTTATCCAAACTATTAAGCAACCCCAAATATACCAAATGTATGAATGCTGAGCAAACATATTTGTAGTGATTTGAGGAAA
>NW_016825260.1:13321-17943 GCF_001698545.2 Rhinopithecus bieti | reverse complement strand
CATTCTGTAGGTTGCCTGTTCACTCTGATGGTATTTTCTTTTGCTGTGCAGAAGCTCTTTAGTTTAATTAGATCCCATTTGTCAGTTTTGGCTTTTGTTGCCGTTGGTTTTGGTGTTTTAGTCATGAAGTCCTTGCTCGTGCCTGTGTCCTGAATGGTATTGCCTAGGTTTTCTTCTAGGGTTTTTATGGTTTTAGTCTAACATTTAAATCTTTAATCCATCTTCAGCCACTTTTTTGGGCCAACATGGCAATTGCTGGTCATTTTGGGAACTATAAAATAATCTCCCCACCCATTCCTTCCTTTCTCTGAAATGCATAATTCTCAAACCAAATTACTTTGCCATTTACAAAGCACTTTGTTTTTTTCTTTTGACTTTCTGGCCCTCAGTTAATTTCCCTTTAGAGACCACCACTGCTCAAACCTGAGTGCCCAACCGTCCAGATCCTTCTAGGCTCAGTGAATGTGGTTGAAATGAATGGACAGAGGCATACCAGTGTCTCTTTTATCTCCTGCTTTCTCTGTCTTTCACATCTGTCTGAGTTACCTCAGGCAAGTTTGTCGTTTCTCCTTTTAGTTTTGCTTTTGTAAGCCAAAAATTTGCCAGATATGACCAGTAATTGGGGCGCCAAGAGCATATGTGGTTCAGCAGGTTAGCTCAACATTTTTGAACATTTGTCATACTAGGTGTTGGAAATATGACAATAAATAGGACTTGTCCTCAGTCTAGAAGAAAGAAAAATCTATTATATTCAGAAATAAAGTTAGTCATAATTAATGAATTGCATTTTCACTGAGAATCCATCTAAACTCCTTGTCGTAGCCTATGAGACCTTACCTGACCTCATCTCATACCTATCTCCTTTCCCCCCATTCTCCAGATTCTCAACACACTTACCTTTTTTGTTCTTTGGCTTCTGTAAACATTCCAGGGTTTTTCCAGTTTCACCAACTTGGGACCCATGGCTGCTTCTCCTGGCAAGGTGCTTCCCTCGTGTGGTCCCTTTTCATTCTGTCAGTCTCAAAGAGTGCCCCATTCTCTGGCCACCCAACATACCACCCTCACCTCCATCTTAGTCTCTCTCTCCCACAGCATCCTTTTTCTATCAGAACTTACCACAGTATGGAATTATTTTGTCTGTTTCTTTACTTGTTATTAACTATCTAGTCCTCCCACACTAGAATATAGGTTTCTGAAGGGCAGAAATCAATGGTTTTATCACATCACAGATGTGTTTCCAGCATTTAACACAGAAACTACCATATCCAGTAAGTACTCACTACATATCTGAGAAGTGATTAACCAGTCTGTGGCATCAGCATTCAAGCTTAACTGTATTTCTTTTCTCTCCATCTCTCATGCTGCTTTTACCCTTTTACCTTTACCTAACCTTTGACCACCCCAAATAGATCCCCCGATCTTTCTCTTTTCACTTCAGCCTTCTCACATTTCTCAAACCACACAATTCTCTTTTTTGTTGAGAAACCTCTACAAGGTTACTGATAAAGTTTAAACTCTCTAGGGTAGCTTAAAAACCCCTTCTTAGTCCTCCAGCCTCATTTCTGCCTCCCCCCGGCCCAGTGTGTGCTCTTTGGCCACATTGAACCTCTCACCATTTCCTCGACATATTGCTTTTATACTCTGCATTTCCATCTCTATAATGCTCCCAACACTCACCCCTCTTTCTTCTCCTCCTTCTTCCTCTTCTAGACTCAGGCCAAATGTCCTCCCTCCATGAAGACCTTCTAGACTATTCGAGGGGAAACTGGTGACCCCATAACACTCTGGTCATACCTCTTTTGTAGCACCCATTGCATTCTCCTTTAAGTAGCTGTTTGCAAATATGTATCCTCACTGGACTAATGAATTCCCTGAGGAAATGAACTGTTAATGTTCACCATTGTATTTGCAGCACACCTAGAATAGTGCCTGCTAGGCTGAATAGTGTTGAATGATTAAATATTTGAGCTCAGGATTTTAACATTAACTGCTGGAACATTAAGCCTGGTTTGCTGGCTGACTTGTTCTTGGCCTGGTTAATGAGGCTCTATGCTGGATTCTCTGAAGAGAGTATAAACAGATCTGACATGCTGCTTGGCCTTGATAACTTATAAACTAGCTGAAGAATTAAGACTTCCATCCATGAAATAATTAGAAAACAATACAATTTATAAGAAAATGTGGTATATAATAAAGTACTGCATTGCTTACCTCATTGTATGGTTTTCTAATGTATCTCCGTATGGTTTAGACCATGAGAGTGTCACATATTCTGGAAAGTTAGAAATCATCATTGGGGATTCATTAGAGAAGGCTTTATGAAGCATTTGACATTTGAAATGGATATTGAAGAACGAGGAGCATTTCGATCAGATAGGCCACACAAAGAATATCTCTTTCTCATTTGTCTGTGGTCCTATTTGTTCATAGTCTTCTTCCCTAAACAATATGGTCTATAAAATTCCAGACAGCATATGATAATGCTGCTTACAAATATCCTTCAGGGAGATTGCTGCCTCCATCACACTTTGACTTTTATAAACCTTAATACTTTCACATTTTAGTCTGAAAGTGTTTGTGGTGTTTTAACTAAATTAGTTTAATCTCTTTGGAGGCTTGACAATATCTTTTGAGGGAGAAATTTTCTTTCATGATGTTATTTGAAAATGTCTACAACAGATAGCTAAGCACATGGGACATGTAAACTACATCTGCTGTGCACCATGGACTGACCAGTAACCCGTCCATTGTGATGTGCATTTGGATTTAGTTGTATAGAGACAGGAAAATCTACAAGATGTTGCTTATAGTGGTTTGCATTATTGGGATAAAGTAACAATTGATGCCCCCATAGTATAGGGCCTAGACTGTGGAGTTAGACTGTTGGGGTTCAAGGCTCCATATTTACTATTTTGAATGATGCCAGGAAGTTATTTCACCATCCTGTGCCTCTGTTTCTTCTCATGTAAAATGATGATAACCAAAAGACTGCCTGATTGGATTGGTGTAAAGATGAAATATTATTTGTAAAATGTCTAGACCAGAATCTCACACATAGTACTCAGCAAAGAAGCATTCTCATTGGATTGCATTGGATTGGATTGGATTGGATTGGCCAAGTGATTCAGAAAGAAACAAGACTGATTGAGATATATTTTAAGCTTCTATGTATGAGTTTTGGCTATCTGTTGAATTATTTCATATTAGAATGGTAGGTCTCATTCAAATGCATGTAAATTCTTTGAAGTTAGGAGTTTGCTTGGTCATTTTTTATTGTAATATTTCTAATACCTTTTGACTTTCAGCATTAATTTTCTTATCAATGAAATTTCACTGCTAGAAAAAAGAAGGCAGTATCTGGTAGCATAAGATAGACCTCATACACAAAATATTAACATGTACTAGTATAGGGTCTTCTATCATAGCATGGTAGGTGTCTTTCTCTTTGGGCTGATATTTAATGCTCCAGTAACATCAAAGGAAACCTCTGTACTTCCCTTAGGAGAGGCACCTAGGTTTAGAAAGAGTGTGGGTTTGGATCACAAGACTGGGTGCAAATACTAGTTCTGCTGTTTAATTATGTAACTTGCCTTGAACCAGTTATTTGAACTTTCTGCTTGTCACCTTCTTCATCTCTAAAATAAGAATAATATATCCAAAATGCCTCATATAACATCACTTCCCTCAGAAATCAGTTTTAGGTTATTGCCTGTGCATCTGTGTTGAGTTCATGTTATTCCTTCTACTCCTCTATCTGGAAGGTGCTGTCCTACTTTTCTCTGTCTTCACATTTTCGTATTTTCAAAACCCAGTTCAGATATTACCTATGGGTTATTTCTTCCACGGCCATAAACCATCTTGGTCTTTCCTTTCTCTGAGCTTCAATTAGAATTTATGATTGCACAGTTTAACACTGATTGCTTTCCCAACCAGACAGCAGATCCCTCAAGAGCAGGGTTTGGGTCTTACCTGTATTTTTTGTCTCCTGCTATCCAGAGCATGGTGTGGAGATGATGTCATAATCCTTAAATATCTTAGTTTGAAATTTTGCTATGTAATTAGTCCTCCCATTTACTTATTTAGCATGTTTAAGGATTTCAGTACTTTGAAATGCTTGCATGTTGGTATAGAGAAAATAACGTATGGAAGCAGACTAGCCCTGACATTTGGAAGGGAAATGGCACTAGGCTCTGCCAGTCATATTACCCAATACTTTAACATCCACCAGATGTTGCAGAATGTGAGTTGGCAGTGGAAAGAACAGAAAGCACATCTAAATAAACTTGACCTCTTCCCCTCATTTTCTTTAAAAATGCATTTGTTAATCTAGGAACCTATGTTTGTCTTCGATTCAACTTTAAAAAAGGAAGAATTTGAAAACAGGTTATTATAAGAGCATATTAAAAGCAATGATAGAGGCCGGGCGCGGTGGCTCAAGCCTGTAATCCCAGCACTTTGGGAGGCTGAGGCGGGTGGATCACAAGGTCAGGAGATCAAGACCATCCTGGCTAACATAGTGAAACCCCGTCTCTACTAAAAAAAAATACAAAAAACTAGCCGGGCGTGGTGGCAGGCGCCTGTAGTCCCAGCTACTCGGAGGCTGAGGCGGGAGAATGGCGTGG
>NW_016825260.1:11036-13036 GCF_001698545.2 Rhinopithecus bieti | reverse complement strand
AAAAAAAAAAAAAAAAGCAATGATAGAATGTGTATCTGAATTCACTCTCTACTTTCATGACCTTTTAGGTACTGGCCACTTAGTTTCTTTTTTTACTTCTCTGTTTTCAAGAGTAAATGGTATGTTATTGTTAAAAAGCTGTAAGAATACTATTTGATGTCTTATCATATACTTTCTGCTAGATCCTCAGTTACTCTCAGTAATTAAGAATCATGTATCTAAGCAAATTATGTATACACTGCATTAGAACTGAATTGTTTGTATAAACAGATGATATTCTATTTTACTACATAATTAGTTCAAATTTTTATATTTTAGTTTGTTTCACATGCCTTAGTATTGTCTGCCTAGATTTAAGTATCATCTTTCACCTGTGAGTTTTCCTATTATTTGACACCCAGTCCTATTAATCCATATAAAAATACATAGACGGCCGAGTGTGGTGGCTTACGCCTGTAATCCCAGCACTTTGGGAGGCTGAGGCAAGCAGATCACAAGGTCAGAAGTTCGAGACCAGCCTGGCCAACATAGTGAAACCCCATGTCTACTAAAAATACAAAAAATTAGCCGGGAGTGGTAGCGGGTACCTGTAATCCCAGCTATTCAGGAGGCTGAAGCAGGAGAATCACATGAACCCAGGAGGCGGAGGTTGCAGTGAGCCGAGATCACGCCATTGCATTTCAGCCTGGGCAACAGCACGAAACTCCGTCTCAAAAAATATAAAATAACAATACATAGACAACAAAAGTAATATACAAGTATGAATTTGACTGGGATTGGCATTTTTGCTTATCTGTTCCCTTCTGCAGCACTCACAAGCACGTGCACAACATATCCTTCCCCAAATGTTAACATTCGCTTTGTGTGTGTCTCACAGTTTCCAGCTGTTAACCATCCTCAGTCCTTGGAAAGAAGATACCTTGGAATTTTGAATAGTGTTCTACTTGACCTAATGAAGGTAAGGCAAATCGATGTTATCTCTATAAAATATCTTTTGATTTGTGGAATCTTTTATGTCTACATGTGACCATAGCCTGCTTTTATGAATGAAATGTTAGGAGATGTGGAATGGCAAATAATGGGGAACTATGTCATATTAAAAGGCGTGTAACTTATTTAAAATTACAATGGGATCTGGTCTTGTCACAGTCCATCTAGACAGAATCATGAGATCCCTAAATGATATTTTAAAATGGACAGAATAATAAAATCTGTTAGCATGCAAGAGCTGTTCAAGCATAAGGTTTTAAAACAAATCTTAAAATCAATGTTGAAAGAAGAAATTCAACAATTTTTTCTGACATGGTATTTGAAGCCTCCCATCGCCTACACAGATTTGATCAGTGAATCTAATTTTCTCTTTTCTCCCAGACTCTTTCTGGCTCTACTTTAGACATATCAGGATGATTGCTAATGCTGTGGCCTGAGTGTTCTTCCTTATGCTACCCTCCCTGTCCAAAAGTCTTTCTGCTCTGTACTCTAAAAGCATTCTCAAATTTCTTTATTCAAGTTTATTTTTTTTTCTCCAGTAGACAGTCGGCTCCTTGAGTGGGAACTATTTTTCATATTTCTCCAGCTTTCACTGCAGCCAGAAGTGCACAAGCAAGTGTTGGTTATTTGATAGTAGACCTTCAAAGAACACTTATTAATGGATCAATTTTATTTTATGCCCAGTCAGTCAACTGTCAAAATCAGTAGAGGTTACACTGTGCATAGAGCCTTTGAAAGGCATACTTAGCACAGTCGGAAATTTTCGAGTGGTATTCTCAGAACTTTGCCGTGCTTTAAACTATGTTAATCTGTGTTCCAGGGAACAAAACGTACATAGGTGTGGGGTGGAGGTGGGGAGGAGGGTGTGACGTTTCGGAAAGGCCACATACCATACAACCTTTTGTAGAGATGCACAACATTCATTAATCTATAAAGGCGTTCAGAAATATCACAGTAAAGAAGCATTTCTGTCTTATCCACTATTTTCCAAATTTAATTAAATACTGAAT
>NW_016825260.1:4381-9180 GCF_001698545.2 Rhinopithecus bieti | reverse complement strand
TTTCAAGTGAATATCTATGTAATTAAAAATATACTTTAAATTTTTAATTATATTGTAAAAGTGATTTTGATTAATGATAAGTGCAGGGTACAAAACTGTGTGTATATTTTATAAGAGAAAATATGTATTTAGGATATGCAAGAAAGGGCTGGGATCATATATACCAAGAGGAAATGATAATGAGATTATAGGTGATTTAGATAGTCTTTTTTTATTTCCCAAACTGTGTTTACTTGATATTCTGCAATGACTGTATATTTCTTTTACGAGGAAAAAAATAAGGTTTTTATTAGAACTTAAATTTTACTTTGTAATGTTCTTAACAATCCTAAATTTTATTTCCTAAGAATTTACTGAAGTTGGACCCAGCTGACAGATACTTGACAGAACAGTGTTTGAATCACCCTACATTTCAAACCCAGAGACTTCTGGATCGTTCTCCTTCAAGGTCAGCAAAAAGAAAACCTTACCATGTGGAAAGCAGCACATTGTCTAATAGGTAAATATTCCCTTTTAAGGAAATACAGATGCAGTGTTGGTCTTACAAGTAGGTGGAGGAGGTGGCTGCTTAAATGATGCAATTAGAGAAAAGAAGGAAAGCCCTCTTTATTCAAAAATATCTTCCTTATGCTTATTGCATGATTCAGAACCACAATTAAGGAGTTGTGTGGGTCTTAAAGACTTTCTTATCTTTAACTAGTATATGATGGAAACCTATGCATTCCCTGGGAAAGGTAGCATTGGGTTAGCAACTAAGGGGGTTTACAGCCTCAAGAGCTAGAATATTCTGCGTGAATGAGACCCATCAGTGATGCCTGGAGGAAGAAAGATGGGTGAAGGCAAGGGGATTCCTGGAGAGAGAAGAGGATGCCAAACACAGATGGTGGATGGAAATGTACCTAGTGTAATCTTTGTGACTAGACCGAGTAGATCTGGCTCTACAGAGGGGTCTGGTGTTTTTATTGCTCTTGTCTTTTAATCATTGAGTTGCGAAATTAATTTTCATAAGATTAAGAATATGGAAATAGTAAAGTCAGTGATTAAAATTGTTGCTCTTTAAATATGATTTTTCAGCATAATTTTTTCAAAGCCTGTTTCCTGAAAACCACACACACAGGATTTGGGCCATACAATCAGGTTGTCTTTCAGACCTGACGTTCCTCAATTCTGTTGGTTGCATGTCCAAGAGGACAGTGTCCTAGTCATGGTCTCCCTGTTTTCCTTCATCTCCCAAGAGGCTGATCTTGTCATCTGGGGCATTGGATTATGGAAATAGTTAGGAAATAGTTTCTCTCATCTACTATTACAAGATAAGTAGAAAACAATGATTCTTTATTTTTATTTTTTAGTTTATTTAGAAGACAGGGCCTTTGAGCTATTGCCTAGGCTAGAGTGCAGTGGCATGATCATAACTCACTGCAGCCTTGAACTCCCAGGCTCAAGCAACCCTTCCACCTCATCCTACTGAGTAGCTGGGACTATAGGAGCATGCCATCATGCCTGGCTAATTTTTTAAATTTTCCGTAGAGATGGGTTCTTACTGTGTTGTTCAGGATGGTCTCAAACTCCTGGCCTCAAACAGTCCTCCTGCCTCAGTCTCCCCATGTGCTGGAGTTATAGGCATGAGCCATCGCATCTGGCTGAAAACAATAATTCCTAATATGAAGCTTTTTTTTTTTTTTTTTTTTGAGACAGAGTCTCGCTCTGTCGCCCAGGCTGGAGTGCAGTGGCCGGATCTCAGCTCACTGCAAGCTCTACCTCCTGGGTTTACGCCATTCTCCTGCCTCAGCCTCACGAGTAGCTGGGACTACAGGCGCCCGCCACCTCGGCCAGCTAGTTTTTTGTATTTCTTTAGTAGAGATGGGGTTTCACCAGGTTAGCCAGGATGGTCTTGATCTGACCTCGTGATCCACCCGTCTCGGCCTCCCAAAGTGCTGGGATTACAGGCTTGAGCCACCGCGCCAGGCCGCTTTTTTAATATAAATTTTCTTCCCACCCCCAACCCCAAATTTTCCTTCCATATAGAACAATTGTTCTTTTTTGAGACAGGGTCTTGCTCTATTGGTCAGGCTGGAATGCAGTGGTGCGATCATGGCCCACTGCAGCCTCTGCCTTCCTGGCAAGCGATCCTCCCACCTTAGCCTCCTAAGTAGCTGAGATGGCAGGCATGTGCCACCATGGCTGGCTAATTTTTGTAGCTTATGTGGAGAATTCCTATGCTCAAGCGATTAGCCTGCCTCGGCCTTCCAAAGTGCTGGGACTACAGGTGTGAGCCACCACACCTGGCCATTCAGTTGTTCTTAACAGATCAGATTTTTGAAAGCTCAAGATCTGATACTATTTAGGTCTGGGAGAGCATCCATAAATTGATGATAACCATTTATCATATGTTTTCTGTGCTTAACTGTGATAGTGTAATTGTATTTTAGAGCTGTTTACTCTTCTTGAAAATGACTGGTTTCAGTTTGTTTCCCCTTACATCTTATGGACCATTCTTAGCTGGCTTTCTTTGTTTGTTGCCATGAAATTTTTAGGACACTAAGTCAAGGAATAGGAGTCATCATTTGGTTGCTCCTTTGCATTTAGGAGGTGCACATTAGTCCTGTGTCTTCTTTGGGGTTACTCTCAGTTCATGTGCTTTTATCTCCCTTCTACCTTAATTGTCTCTTAGGTCCTTTAGTTTACACCGAAAAATTATCCCAATGATATAAAGTTCAGTAGACTGATAATAAGTTTTTGATTTGTGCTACAGTGATTAGTGATGTAACCCATACTGTGAAAAAAGGCTGTGTATTTGTCTTCTAGTGACTCACTTGAGAGAGATTTCTTGGAGTTAACCAGTGGGGACCTGAGGCTCTCCTTGGGAACCTCTTTAGGGATCTGTTAAGGAAGATGTGCTTGGTGATGATGTTTTCAGCAGATACAGAAGATATGATTTGTATGGGTCCTTGAGGAGTCCTCCCAAGTCCCCTTTTGAAATAGAGGAGAATAGAAATTATAAGTAAATTTAAAATCTCTGGAAGAATTCATTTTCAGGTCTTGACACTGTATTGAATATATTAAAGAAAAGGTCTTAAATGCTTTTTCTAGGAATGATCTTACCACATTTTACATGTATCTGAGGGCTTTTGCTCCACACTGGTCTATGGTCCATACTTATTCCATGGAAACTTTTTTTTTAGAGACATTAATTCTAGCTTGAATCTCAACACAAACGATGGCTCCCTAAGACTTCACAGGACCGTTTTAGAGATGCTCACAGCACCATATCACATTGGTTGCCACGTACAAACTCCCCTGCCTTGTATCTGGAGACAAACATGCTGTTGCATACCTTGTCTTCTAAATTCTTTCTCTCTAGGAGAGGCAGTGGACTCTTGAGTTACTTAGTCCCTGCCTATCTCCCTCAGGCTCTGCTGAGGTTCTGCTCACCATGGACACGGTGCAATGGTGCATCAGCTGCCCCACACTGCCACTCTCCCGGTCCTGCACCAGCCTTCTCCATCAAAATGTAGCTTTGCACCTTCGACATTTGCTTTTAAAACTTACTTTAACTAAATCATCATCTATCCATCCATCCATCCTGCAACTATTTAAGAAGACTTTGTATGCAAAAATTTTTTAACTAGTTGGCAGTTTAACACAGATTCCTTACAGTTGTGTGTCAAAGAGATCTATGGAATTTTCAAAGCTGTTTTTTATTGTTGCGCTTTGGCAGAGCTCTGATGCAAAGACAGTATGATGCCCTTTCTACATAGGCGTTATGTGCAAAGCTCAGTAGTTTCCAACTAATCCTAAGACACAAACACTCAGAATGGCAGTTTAGGCTCTTTGTACACTTACGGAAAATGTAAAGCTTTGACACGTTTTACCTTAACTGGATAACCTCTCTTTTTATGTTAGAATTGTCTCTTACATTGCTCTGAATGTGTTCTTCCTAAGATCCACAAGTACGTTTCTGCTCAACATTGCTAACAGTGTTTCTAAGAGTTTGAAAGGCTCAAGCAGCTGCCTTTGCTGTTCTCTGTCCCTTTTTGGTCTTCATGAGCTGAGGACGTTTCCCAATATCTGTACATGTTATCTGTTTACAATTACTATTTCTAGGCCTGAAGGGGAATGGGGATGAAATAGGGTTCTGAGAATCCAGGGAGAGCTGGACCTGGGCCGGAAGAGCCACCCTGTAGAAGCTGTCATCTAGAAGGACACAGCCACAATCTGAGTCAGGGTACAGATGCCTGCAGGGAAGGAGCTGGGAAGACATCCCCCAGCCCCTCTCTCCTCTTGTCTTGTGATGCCTTCCACTGCTAAGCCCAACCAGAAGCTAACTGGCTAGGAAGCGTGGGTGACAATCTGCAGCATTGGGTTCCTGAGGCCCAGGGCCGGGCTGATGGGGGTGGAGGACAGATTGGAGGTTGGGCAAATGGAGAATAACCAACACACTTAGATCTATTTGTGGATGAGACAGTCTATCACTAGGTTTGAAAAGTCACTGAGATACTTCAGTCACCAAGATACAAGTTGGCAAACAACTCAATGGTTTAAAACCTGATGCCTTTAGGATACAGGGACTTTATTGATCTGGAGATAGACTCTGTTAATATAATTTAACAGAAAGTGAAACTTAGCATTTTTTTCTTTGTAATTCCTTTCTAGGTCTGGGCTTTGCCATTTAGTACTCCTATTTAAGTGTCCTTTTATTTAATGCTATAATTCTAATGACCTAACTGGAAGAGATTAGTGAGTACATTCAGGAGATGAGGCCCCCTACACTGTCACAGGCTTGCTTGATATCAGATTTT
>NW_016825260.1:0-1629 GCF_001698545.2 Rhinopithecus bieti | reverse complement strand
CCACTGCACTCCAGCCTGGGCAACAGAATGAGACTCCGTCTCAAAAAAAAAAATAAATAAATAAATAATAAATAAATTACTTTCTTACAGTAGAGCGTGTTTTAAAAATAATGTTCTCATGATTTCATCTATTAAGCACTGTGCCCAGTGCCTGGCACAAAGTAAGTATCTAACAAATTTTAGTTATTCCTGCTGCTTCTGTGATTGTGGAGGCTGATATTTGGACATTGAGCACCTTTTCTATGCTGGATGTTCCCAGGCACTCAAAAGAGTCTTGAGAGAGCTCTTGCACTTGAGAAACTTACCTGCTGTTGGGGAAGATAAAGTGATACATGATAACAATGAAATAAGTAAGACTAAAGTCAATATGGCACTGGCTATAAATAGGAATTGAGAATAGAGAGAGGTCATTGTGAGCAGAAGTAGTTAAAAATGGCTTTATGGGCAACTGAAGGTCTTGCTCTGGGCTGGGATGTATAGACAAGCTTTGAATAGGCTGAAGAGTGAAGATATGTTCAGGCATGTCATGATCTAGGCAACATGAAAAGCTCTAGCTAGAAAGATGAAAAGAATAGGGTCCCTGTTGTCTTAAGTGTGTGAGCTGGCAGGGGACACTTGTCAACAGATAGGCTGTTCCACTACTGCGAGGTTACATTCTGGCTGCTGTGCTAGAGGCATGCCACTGTGCCAAGGGAGCGAGACAGTACAAATTGTGAGTTGTGGGAGCTCCTAGAACAGGTGGCACCTGAGCAGAGACTTCCGGGAAGGTTGGGAAGAAAGTGACAGTGACCTCAGGAAAGAGGGAAGAAAAGAGCATTAGAAGGAGAAGGAAGGTAACAGATGTTACACAGCATGGTGTGCTTTGGGCATTGCAACTTGTTCCACTTTGCTGGAGTGAAAAATGCAAAATTTGGAGTGGCTTTTGCAATAATTCAAGCACGAGGTGAAGAGAATATGTTTGGGATTAAGTTAGTGCCAGTGGGAAACATAGTGGATCTTCTACTCAAAAGTAAAACAACAGGATTTGTGATTTGAAGGACTGAATATAGGAAAAAGGAAGACTTCATGGTTTCTTTTCTAGGACCTCCTGTTTGGAGTGAAAGAGAGTAGTTTTGAAGTCACCTAATTCAACCCCTTCATTTCACAGATGAGCATGTCGAAACTCAGAGAAATTGGGTGAGTTGTTCCAAGTTTATTCAACTAGTTCAGGATGGAGCTGGGATTATGAGGCAAGCTTCAGGTACTGAGGCCAACTGCTTGCCACTGGTGTCTTGCTGACACGTTGAGTTTGAAGTGACCTTGGCTTCTAAGCAGAAGTGTACTCTAAGAGGCTAAAGAGATGGTCTGGCACCCAGGTGAAAGGAGAAAGCAAGAGGTGCCCATTTGCAGAGGCTGGAAGTGGAGTCAGAGGAATGGTCAGAGGAGCCCTGAGGAGACGCTGTCAGGAGAAAGAGCATCCAGAGCCTAGAAAGATCTCCTGGCAGCTTCCCGTAGAGGAGACATGGAAGGGAAAATTGGGTAAAGTGTGCTAGCATTCAGCATGGTATAAAATGGAAAAGAAATCAGAAAAACAAATAGCTTTTTAACTTAGAAAAAGTAATTGCTCCCGGCCGGGCGCGGTGGCTCAAG
>NW_016825259.1:0-10788 GCF_001698545.2 Rhinopithecus bieti | reverse complement strand
CATTTGATCCTGAATCGCTGATATTCTTTCTTCCAATTGATTGAGTTGGTTACTGAAGCTTCTTCATTTGTCACATATTTCTCGTGTCATGGTTTTCATCGCTGTCAGTTCATTTGTGGCCTTCTCTGCATTAATTATTCTAGTTATCAATTCTTCCACTCTTTTTTCAAGATTTTAGTTTCTTTGCGCTGGGTACGTAATTCCTCCTTTAGCTCTGAGAAGTTTGATGGACTGAAGCCTTTTCTCTCATCTCGTCAAAGTCATTCTCTGACCAGCTTTGATCCGTTGCTGGCGATGAGCTGCGCTCCTTTGCAGGGGGAGATACGCTCTTATTTTTTGAATTTCCAGCTTTTCTGCACTGCTTTTTCCCCATCTTTGTAGTTTTATCTGCCCTGGCTCTTTGATGATGGTGATGTACTTATGGGGTTTAGTGTACCTCCTTGGTACACCTTTGGTGTGGGTGTACCTCCTTTTTGTTATTTTTCCTTCTAACAGTCAGGACCCTCAGCTGTAGGTCTGTTGGAAATTGCTTGAGGTTCACTCCAGAGCCTGTTTGCTTGGATATCAGCAGCAGAGGCTGTAGAAGATAGAATATTGCTGAAGAGCAAGTGTACCTGTCTGTTTCGTGCTTTGGACGCTTCCTCTCAGGGGTGTACTCCACCGTGTGAGCTGTGATGTGTCGGTGTGCTCCTAGTGGGGGATGTCTCCTAGTTAGGCTACTCAGGGGTCAGGGACCCACTTGAGCAAGCAGTCTGTCACTTCTCAGATCTCCACCTCCATGTTGGGAGATCCGCTGCTCTCTTCAAAGCTGTCAGACACAGTCGTTTGTGTCTGCAGAGGTTTCTACTGCTTTGTTGTTGTTTGTTGTTGTTGTTGTTGATTAGCTGTGCCTTGTCCCCAGAGGTGGATTCTACAGAGACAGGCAGGACTCCTTGAACTGCTGTGAGCTCCATCCAGTTCAAGCTTCCCAGAGGCTTTGTTTACCTACTTAAGCCTCAGCAGTGGCGGGCGCCCCTCCCCCAGCCTCGCTGCTGCCTTGTAGTTAGATGCACACTGCTGTGCTAGCTATGAGGAAGGCTCCGTGGGCGGGTGTGGGCCCCTCCTGGCCAGGTGTGGGATATAATCTCCTGGTGTGCCCGTTTGCTAAGACCCTTGGTACAGTGCAGTATTGGGCCCTTTGCCCTTCCCAGGTGAGGCAATGCCTCCCCCTGCTCCAGCTCTGGCTGCTCGGGCTGCAGCACCTGACCAGCACTGATTGTCGGGCACTCCCTAGTGAGATTAACCCAGTACCTCAGTTGAAAATGCAGAAATCACCTGTCTTCGATGTCGCTCATGCTTAGAGCTGGAGACTGGAGCTGTTCCTATTTGGCCATCTTGCTCCACCCCCTTTTTTTCTTTTTTTTAAGCAGATGGAGTCTTGTTTTGTTACCCAGGACTGAGTGGAGTGGTGTGATCACAGCTCGCTGTAGTCTCAAACTCCTGGGGTCAAGTGATCCTCCTGCATTAGCCTTCCAAGCAGCTATGTCCATGTGTATATGCCATCATCACCTGCTACTTATTTTATTTTTTGTAGAGATGAGATTTTGCATTGTTGCCCAGGTTGGTATTGAAGTTCTGCCTTCAAAGGATCCTCCCACCTAATCCTCCTCAGATTTAAATTTTTCCATAGGCTAACAAAGTGTCCCAATCTGTTTATTGAAACTTATCTTTTTCCATAGATTGATATGTCAGCTATGCATGTGCAGAATTCCTACATACATTTTACCTATCCTGGACTCTTTGATGTGTTCCATTGCTTAGTCTCTGTCTATTTAGCAATGCCATGTTGTTTCAATCATTGAGGATTTATATTATGCTACAATACTATTTCAATGACTTTTAACCATGCTCTTCATTGTTTTTATTTTTTAAAGACTTTCTAGCTATTCTTCTTTGTTCGTTTTTCCAACATGGTCTTCCAGTTAGTGGTTGTTTATTATAAATGTGACCGTCATTTGTTTTTGTATATTATTTTATATCCCCTGCTGAATTCCCAAATAGCAAACCAGGAGAAACAAAGCAATTCATATCACAAGCAAAGGACTGAAATGCTTCCTCTAGGAGTAGTTCCTAGGAAGTGATTATTAAAAGATCAACAAGAGATAGATAGCAAATGGGCAAAGTATATGCATGGACAGTTTCCAGAAAAAAAAAAGAATTCAGCTGGGCACAGTAGCTCAAGCCTGTAATCCCAGCATTTTGGGAGACTTAAGTGGTTGGATTGCTTGAGCCCAGGCATTCAAGATCAGTCTAGGTAACACAGTGAAATACAATCTCTACCAAAAAAAAAAAAAGAAATATATGACAGTTGAGTGTGGTGGCCCATGCCTGTAGTCCCAGGTATTCTGAAGACTGAGGAGACAGGATCACTTGAGCCCAGTAAATGGAGGCTGCTGTGAATTATGTTGGCACTCCTGGACTCTAACCTGAGTGAGAGAGACCCTATCTAAAAGGGAAAAAAAAAAAAAAAAAAAAAAAACGTGGAAAAAAGGAATTCAAATGGCTGTTGCAAAAGGGAAGAGATACATGTTAGAATAATACAATTATTATATAAGCAAATTACAATTTAAGATACTTTTTAAATCTATTACATGAGAAGTGAGAAGGAGAAAGGAAGAAGTGAAAGAGGAGGAGGAAGGGGAGAAGAATGAGCAAATATTGACTACAGCCAGATTATAACCCAGAGTACACTAGTCCCTTCTTGCATTCATTCAGGAGGAGGGCTGCCTCCATTTCTTTACCTGTGTCCTGCTTTCCAGTGCAAACTAAGCACCTGTGATTAGGTTCAGGAAGCATACTCTGAGTGTCTTTGCAAGAGCATTTGTCTAGCTTCTCAGCTGCAAACACTGCAGTCCCCCTAAGAGGCAATTCCTGAACAGGCCAAGGCACTTCGAGACCCCTTTTGCTGGCTGACTTCCCATACTCTGAATCACTTGTTGGTGCTATCTCTCTCACTTTGATGGAGAAAGAAAACCCAGCCTGTTTTATGTGGGAAATTCCCACATCTCTTAGCAACTACTCACTCTCAAGTTTACTGTGAGTCAGTTCCCTGTTTGTCTCATCTCTGCCAGTGCTCAGAGCTCATAGAAACAGCTAAAGCAAGCGGAATAATGAGAGAACAGTCTGGTAGGAAAGAGACAGTTTGGGAATATCTCACTATAGCAGGGAACTAAAAGTTAGGAGAAAGCTTAGGTTGTAGAATAGAAGGGGGACCTAACTTTGCACCCACCAAGAGTTTTGAGAAAACAAATACTAATAAATAATAAACAAATAATAATAAAATAATAATAATAATATATAGCAGATAAGAATAAAATGGTGGTGAACACAATCCTGATACCTCAACCCCAAATCCCCTTTCTGTGGTGATGAGCTTTATTAGAGAGCACATTAAACATCATATTACCAAGCCATGGAGCAGCCTAGTTAGAACTGCTGTTCATATGGGTCCATCAACACAGGTGGAATTTCATGCTTCAAATAGGCAAGTCTAAATATAGAAGAGCAAATCCAACTATACACCACCTATTGCCAAAAATCCCAGGGTAAAATATGTTCTAGACATTTGTAAATGTTGATTACTTAGTGAAAATAAAAATTTTAATATATAATTTGAGCTTAAATAATATGAGTTAGGGTGCCATCCCTGCACCATTGAAAACACACAAAAATTGGGACATCCTCAAAAATTAACAACTAATAGACTAACTATTCAGATTATATGGATACGTTTTGATATAGATTTTGAGCACACTTGTATATAATTCATCTTCCTTATAAACACATACTTACTAATTTACATATATTTATGCATATATGGCTAAGCTCTACATATTATGTTAAGAAACAATGTTTCTATTAATTATCTATTGTATCTTACATGAACGTAAGCTAGAGAAAAGAAAAATTATTAGAAAACATAAGAAGAGAAAATATATAGAAGTGCTCATCATAAAGGTCTTTATCCCTCATTTTGTTTTTTTTTTTGAGACGAGCTCCTCTGCCCCCAGGCTGGAGTGTAGTGCCGGATCTCTGCTCACTGCAAGCTCCGCCTCCCGGTTCTCCACCATTCTCCTGCCTCAGCCTACCCGAGTAGCTGGGACTACAGGCGCCGGCCCATAGCCCGGCTATTTGTTTTTTTTTTTTTTTTTTTTGTATTTTTAGTAGAAGACGGGGTTTCACCATGTTAGCCAGGATGGCCGATCTCCTGACTTCGTGAATCCGCCCGTCTCCGCCTCCCAAATGCGATACAGGCTGGCACGCGCCCGGCCCAGGGTCTTTCCTTCTTGTCTTCACGTTGAGTAAAGGTTTGAGGAGGAGGAGGAGGAAGAGGAAAGCTGGCCTTGCTGTCTCAAGAGCCAGCAGAGGAAGAATAAACATCTATATTAAGTGAACCCACAAATTCAGACCTATGTTGTCAAGGGACAATTTTATTGAGTTAAGGAAAAGTTTACTCAAGTCAATTTCACCATTCGATCTTCATTGTTTTAATGTATGCTACTAGAAATTCAAATGACAACGTATTTTCAATATTTCATTGATATCCTATTGTAAATTGTCATATCAACTAAATTTAGGCTGAGCATGACTTTATACCTGTAATCTCAGCAGTTTGGAGGCTGAGCGCAAGAATTGCCTGAGCCCAGGAGTTGAGACACAGGCGGGTCAACACAGTGGGACCTCAGCTGCACAATGTTCCAAAAAAAATTTAGTCTGGCATGGAGGTTGCACCTGAAGCCTAGCTACATGGGAGGCTTATGGAGGATGCTGACCCAGTATTCGAGTCCTCAGGAGTTAGGACAACAGAGTGAGATCCTTCTTAAAAAAAAAATGAATACAAGAGCAAAGACATGGAAAAGGTTACTTCTCGTCTTTAAGCTAAGTTCTGTGGACATTGCCAGGCAGTGACATGTGCCTTACATGAGCAGACTTGCTTGCATTTCCTTGGGCCTCCATTAACCTATCCTAACTCTATCCTCTGACCATTGCCCTTCCCATCTCTTATCCCTCTTAACCCCTTTCTTGTTTTCTTATGAATTAAAATTGTCTTGCATTCCTTAATGTAAACCTTCTTACAAAAAAAAAACTTGCTGTCTTTTTCCTTTTCCATACAAAACCAATCCCCTTTCTCTTGATATTGTTCTGGAATGCTTCATCCACTACAGCATATGTTCTGTCCTAGAGTGGAGAAGTGATGTTCCAACATCACTCCTCCCTTCTCCATTCAGAAACTTAATCCACACAAACTCTCCCTTCCCTAAAATAATATCCATAGAAAGACTTCTGCCTAGAGATAGCAAGGCCCATAGATTGAGGAAACATTGGCACTTTTCTCTTATTATGGACTGTCCCAGTTCAACAAGATCTTCTTCCAAATAAAATTATGCTAAACACAAAAAACAGTATTTAATACTTTGGTATGATATCATCAATAAGACTAAAAATATATATACATATATTTATATTTGTGTGGTATGTAAGTAATACATTTTTTTATAGTTATATTTTTATATGAATACTGTTTTCAAACCATGTTTAAAGCATTCTAGTTTACTAGATTACGTATCATACCACTATATATTAAAATTCCATTGTCATAAAATTAATATATAAATATCTAAAATAAAATATATTCTATATGTATAAATATAGAATGAAGATAGACTATATTTATTATTCATTTACTTAGATATAGTATTTTAAATGTAATATGTTTATTATGTATAATATAATATGGAAATAGTAATATATCATAGTAATTATTATTAAATAATCTATAATATATTATGTATAGTATTATTATTAAAATAAACATATTATTGAAATATATATAATAAGTAATAATTATGTTATATATAACTATATACATTCTATAATAATATATACCAATATTTTTATATTATATAATATACAAATATGTATTATTAAATTAATAATATATTACATTGTATAATTAAATCTAGTAAATTAAGTGTTCAAAAAAATGGTTTACACTTTTCCCCTTTCTTCCCTTCCATTTAAACTCTACTTGCCAGACTTGAAAATGCAATGTGTTTCAAAGATATCCTTCAAAGACCATTTTATGTGAAAACTACATGAGCGTGTTTTAATCTGTTGAAAATGTAGGTCATATTTCCCATCTAGAAAACCTTTGACATAGAAATTATATGAGCATATTGGGTTGCTAAACATCAATTTTTAAAACATAATTAACTTGGCCAGATGTGGTGGCTGACACCTGTAATCCTAGCACTTTGGGAGGACAAGATGGGTGGATTGCCTGAGGTCAGGAGTTTGAGATGAGCCTGGGCAACATGGTGAAACCCCATCTCTACTTAAAACACAACAATTCGCTGAGCATGGTGGCAGGCACCTGTAATCGTAACTCAGTAACTGAGGCAAAAGAATCCCTTGAACCCAGAAAGGGGAAGTTGCATTGAGCTGAGTTCATTGCCACTTTCCTCCAGCATGGGCAACAGAATGAGACTCTGTCTCCAAAAAACAAACAAATGAACAAACAAACATAAATAACTTTCACAAATGATAGAAACCTGAGAAAGAGGCCACTTGCAAAGGATGTCAGAAAAGTATCAGAATGCAGATTCTAAAACTTTGTAAATTATACTTGAGATTATCAACCCAAGTTTGTCCCCTCCTTGCTAAGGAAAGGTGAGGAGAACATAATATGTCTTACTTTAGGATTCCCTCTACAGTAGGCTGCATAATGGCCCCCAAAGTTCTCCGTGTCCTAATCACCAGAACCTGTGAATATGTAACCTTGTGTGGCAAAATGGACTTTGCAGATGTGGTTAGGTTAAGGATATTGAGAGGGGGATATTGTCTGGGATTATGCAGGTGGGTTGTTGTAAAAGGGATGCAGTGGGGTCAGATGCAGGAAAAAAAGATGAGACAACAACAACAGACGCTAGAGTGACACAGGGCCATGACCTAGGGGATATGAACACCTTCTAGAAGCTAGAGAATGTAAAGAGCTGACTGCTTCCTAGAGCCTCCATAAGAAATCAGCCTGTTGGTGGGAATGGAAATTAGTTCAGCCAGCAGTTCAGAGACTTCTTCAGAACTACCATTCAACCCAGCAAACCCATCACCAGGTATCTACCCAAAGGAAAATAAACCATTCTACCAAAAGGACATATTCACTTGCATGTTCAGCACAGCAATATTCAAAATACAAATACATGGAATCAACCTATGTACCCATCAATGGTGGACTTCATAAAGAAAATGTGGTGCATAAACACCATGAAGTACTATGCAGCCATATAAAAAGAAAAAAATTATGTCCTTTGCAGCAAAATGGATCCAGTTAAAGACCATTATGCTAAGTGAACTATTTCAGAAACAGAAAAACAAATAGCATGTTGATATGGTGCGGATGTGTCTCCAACCAAATCTCATCCTGAACAGTAGCTCTCATAATTCACACATATAGTGGGAGGGAACCAGTAGGAGGTAAGTGGATCATGGGGCTCATGTTTTCCTCATGCTATTCTCATGACAGTGAATAAGACTTATGATATCTGATGGCTCTACAAAGGGTTGCACCCCTGCACACTCTCTCTTCTTCCATGCCACCATGGAAAACATGCCTTTGCTCCTTCTTTACCTTCCACCAGGATTGGGAGGCCTCCCCATAATGTGGAACTGTGAGTCCATGAAACTGCTTTTTCTTTATGAATTACTCAGTCTCAGGTATTTCTTTATAACAGTATGAAAATGAACCAATGCAAATTTTCTAGTTTATAAGTTGGAGCTAAACAACAGATACACACGGACATGAAGATTGGGACAACAGTCGCTGGGATTTTGAAAGGTAGGAGGAAGAAGAATCAAGTGTTGAAAAACTTCCTGTTGGGGACAATATTCACTAATTGAGAAATGGGATCATTAGAAGGTCAAACCTCAACATCACACAATATATCCTAGTTACAAATTTGCACATGTGTTCTCTAAATCCAAAATAAAATTTGAAAAGAAAAAAAAAAAGAAATCAATCATGCCAATATCTTGATTTTAGGACTCTGACCTCCAATTCTATAAGGCAATAAGTCTGTCTTATTTTAGTCACTATGTATGTAATAATTTTATAGCAGCAAAAGAAAACTAATATACCTTCCCACATCCAGAACATTTGTTAACTCTTCATTTTCCCTCATCTGATAGACTATCACCTTTTCTTATTTTTCCCTTCTGTAAGGATGGTTGGCTGAAGCTAGCTTGTACTGGTTCATGAAAGTCAATTGAGGTCATCTCCTCTCATCTCCATATTCAGTAACAACATTTTGCAGCCTAGAATCAGACATGATAGGAGTATATACACCATGGAAATTTGAATGCCTCACAGTAACAGGCATGCATAAAGTATTTTAAATCATTGACATAAGCTAGAATTAGAGTAATGTTAAGCAGTGTTTAGGGATAGAATAGATGGGAATGATAGAATACAAAGCAGACCTTAAGATATAAGGCAGACTTGGTTGTAGAACAATTAACAGTTTAAATGTGCAGAAACATACTGACTGCAGGCAATATAACCATTATAAAGCAATTTGGAAAGAAGAATTAGTAGTAGATGATACCACATCTTTCCTTTTCAGTGTAAACCTTCTATATGCATTAAATATAGAAATGACACATACAAATGACATACTGTCTTGTTAGTATAATTCAAAATAACTGATTTTGCTTGTATGAAAGAGAAATAGCCCTACTTACACAAATCTATGCCATGATATTGACATTGGAGGCTCCGGGAAAATCGGGTCATTGAAGGATACCTAGGAACCAAATCTGATTGTGGTAGGAAATTTTTTTTTTGCCTTGAAGCTTCCTTTAGGTGCCTTCTTGAATACCTGTTCTCCCTTTTTTGTAGTGATTGATATATCCTCTTTGGGTCTTGGTATGTCGTTACACTTTTCCATCTTGCCAATTTTACACATTGGCAGTGAGAATTTCTGCTGTTTGTGTCATCAGCAGAATCTCAGTATTTTTGTATTTCCAAGCAAGTCTATTTTTATTTTCAGTCTTATTTTTAATCACTCTTGCTTTGTCAGAAACATAGACAATAGAGTGCAAGTAAATGCTCAGTTACTGCCTCTTTAGAGGAGTTGGGGTGGAGCTTTGATGTGCAGTGTTTGTTGATTCTTGTGGTGTAAATACTCTAACTGGAACTGATTTCAAGTGATCACCATGATGTCATTCAATGCAGAATCAGGAGGAGATGAACACAGCAGAATGTTTGGGACCAGTTCCCCTTAAAATTTGGTGTTGAAGGTAAAGCAGCTCTGAGCACCTTTGACAAAAGTCAAACCACATAGACAAAGCCTGTTTGTAAAGCCAACTAAAACAACTCAACAACAAATAAACAAATAATTCCATAAAAAAGTGGGCAAAAGGCATGAGTAGACATTATTCAAAAGAAGACAGACAAATGCCAGTGAGTCTAAACAAAATCCTCATCATCTCAAATTATCAGGGACCACAATCACCACCATTGTGGTCTAAGTCAAAACAACAGTGAGACATCATTTTTGCCAGTCAGAATGGCTACAATTAAAAACTCAAAAAACAGCAGATGTTGACAAGGATGTGGTGAAAAGGAAATGTTTATACACTGTTGGTGGGAATGTAAATTAGTAGAACCTCAATAGAAAACTGTTTAGACTTCTCAATGAACTAAAATTATAACTACCATTAATTTATCAATGCTACTAATGGGGACCTATCCAAAGGAAAAGCAATTGTTGTATAAAAAAACTTACCTGAATGTGTACGTTCACATACAGGACTACTCACAATAGCAAACCTATTAAATCAACACAGATTCCCATCAATGGTGGACTGGGTAAAGAAAATGTAGTCTAATACACTGTGGAATATTACACAGCCATAAAAAAGAATAAAATCAGTCTTTTGCAGCAACGGAGATACAGTGGAGGCCATTTATCTTAAGTAAAGTAACTCAGAAAGGAAAACTAAATACTGCACATTCTCACTCACAAGTGGGAGTTATATAATACACACATTGGGACAAAAAGAGTGGAACCATAGACTTTGTAGGCTTATGAAGGTATTAGGAGATGAGAAATTACTTAATTGGCATAAAGTACTCTATTCAGTTGATGGCTACACTAAAATCCCAGATGTCATTATGGTGCAATATATTTATGTAACAGAACTGCACATGTATCCCATAAATATATACTTTAAAAAAAGCAATAAAACACTCTTGAAAAAAGAGAAATCTAGGAAGCTTCCATAACCCATGTTGTAACTCTAGTGAAGTTATAACTGTGAGGTCCTGCATTGGGTGTTCCAAACAATTTGTTAAAAAACATTAAATAAAATGAAGTTGGAAGAGAACAGAAGTGTGCATATGGGAAAGTTACTATGTTTCAAATCTGGAGTATACATCCACCATCATTGATTCTCATGAGATTTATAGCTTTCTTCATGCCAAGAAGTCACTGGCACTTGCAATCATACAAATGAGGAGAATGAAAGTATTGTGGAAATACCAACACCTTATACCTGTCTACTAAACATAGAGCTAAGCAGAAGAGCAAAGGCGAGATAATTAATGCGTTAGAGTAAATTCAACCAAGCTTTCTTTGAACAGATCAGGTCATCCATGGAAATCAACAGGGTTGAAAATCACACAGCTCTTCTCCTTTAAGGAAAAAGTTGGCCTCAGATAAACATCTATGTTTGTTGTCCAAAGAGGGAAAA
>NW_016825258.1:0-301 GCF_001698545.2 Rhinopithecus bieti | reverse complement strand
TCCATCACCACCACCACCACCACCACCATCACCATCATCACCATCACCACCACCATCACCATCACCATCATCACCACCATCACCACCACCATCATCATCACCATCTCCATCACCATCACAACCATCACCACCACCATCATCACCACCATCACCATCTCCATCATCACCATCTCCATCATCCATCACCATCACCACCATCACCACCATCACCACCACCATCACCATCATCACCATCACCACCACCATCATCACCACCATCACCATCACCATCACCACCATCACCATCCATCACCATCACCAT
>NW_016825257.1:0-304 GCF_001698545.2 Rhinopithecus bieti | reverse complement strand
GACACAACCATGTAAAATATGCCCAAGGAGATTAATGAGATTCCAATGTGCAGCGACACGCCGACAGTGCCATACTCTTGAAAAATCTTTTTCAGTTGCTGTGACTTGCTTTGCTTTTTCTCCTCTGTGCAACTGACGCTGCTGCCTGTTGTCTCTGTGGCCTGGCTGGGATCCTGGCGGCCGTGGCAGCCCCCGCGCGCCCGTGTGGAGCAGCCGGGCGTCTGGCCTGGGCGGGAGCAGGGCCAGGGCCAGGGGCGGCGGGGAGCAGGGGCGGTGGCGCCCAGGAGCCAGGTGGCGCGAGGCC
>NW_016825256.1:7365-22408 GCF_001698545.2 Rhinopithecus bieti | reverse complement strand
AACTTTTACCTGAAATGTAATTTGGGGGTACTTTTTGGGCAGAGTGTATCTTTAAACATTTGAGAGATATTCGATTATTTAAAATTTCTGTTGTCTTTTAAAAAGGAGTTCCGAGGAAGGGGGTCAGTTGTTGCAGAGCTTATTTTTGTGTATGAGGACATAGATGAAAATCTCAGAGAAAATGAAATTTGTGGCCTTGTTGAATATAATGAGTTTGGGCTACTACTAGGAGACTGGAGAGGGCGCTTGCGGTAAATGGGAGGAGCATGGTAGGGCAGTGACTGTCAAGGGACTGGAGATTTGAAGAGAGAGAAAATGTGACTGCTTCGAAGACAGAGACCTTAGGTAAAATAGAAAAATGTTCAGAAATAATTTTATGAAGTTCATGCATGCTCTGTGTGACATCTGTGCTTTTTTCCTCCCTCCTGTAAAGGGCACCCAAATGGCCTTACTGTCCTGATAACAGTGTTGTTATTTTACTAGAAATTTAAAACATTGGCATTAAGATGAAAAATATGTGTACAGCAGCTAGTATAGAACCTTACATTAATCCCTCAGTGTTAGCTCTTTTATTGTTATGGTTTTTATTACAACATGAGCTCAATAAATAGAGCTGTCCTTATGATTATACACAGTTTTATTGCATTGTTATCCATTTGCTTGGCACTAAAACTGAGTGTCAAGGCAGTTCAATAATTGAAATCACACAACTATGAAATAGTAGGAGGATATGTGAACTTTAATTATGCTGGCTTCTAGCTTTGTCTTTCTTTGGCTTCCGGCTTTGTGTCTGTGATAGACTGATGAGAAAATATTCACTGCTTTTTTATCTCCTTCCCAAACCTGTTCTTCCATCCAGTCACACAAGCAAGATACCCCTAGACTCTACCTTCTTCTTTCCTTTCCCAAATCTATCTTCTAACTCTAATTAGTCAACAAATTTTACTGGCTCTTCTTCTTTATTTATCATCATGTCAAACTTGTTTTGCTTCATATCCTATCCTAATCATACAGAACTACTCTATTTCTCCTAATCCATTTATGCTCTCTATCATCTGCATAACTTTGCACATGTTATTACTTTTGCCTGGAACACTTTCTCTTTCCCCACCTCTCCTTTATTTGGCTTAGTTAATTTTTTTAGGACTCAGTCCTGTTCTCAATTTTATATTATCTAATCATCTCAGTCTCTGTGAGATTTCTACTCTGAGGTCCCAGAGCACATTGTGCTCATGTCACTTTTGCATCATGCAGGGCCCAGAAACCACACTATTTTAACAAAGAATATAATATAGGGAATTGGTAGAATAGATGTTTAAGGACTGAAAAAACAAACAAAAAAAGTAACACTGAAGTAACACCGAGATGATGACTGCAGGAAACAGTAAAGTGAGGAAACACCCTAGGTATGAGGGAACAAAGGGAAGAAATTGGGATTATCATAATCTAGGCCCTCAAAGGAAATGCCTGCAGAGCTGGGACCAAAGCATCTGTGAAAAGGGTGTTACCTGGCTGCTGCTTCTACCTCAGAAACTTTAAAAAGGGACCTCATATTCAGAGCTGTAGTTCAGAATTCTGAGAAGCAGCTGCCAGCTGACTGGTGCCGGTATTTCTGAGGGAGTGTGATGAGACTGATTCTAGAGTGTGGGAATAAATAGGAAACTGGAATCAACTACTGTGGCTTGGATGAAAGGCTATTGTTGAAACGATGGTGTCAGGTACAGCAAGCAAACTGGAAGAAACAAACCCCTTCAACTCTTCTTTCCTCCTAGTCTTTATCTAGCACTCATATTTGAAGGATCCAAGAGGGCACAAATTATCAAAGGAAAGTTTAGTTTTCTGAGTCCCATCATAAAGTGGCATATAGAATACTTGTTTGAGGGTTGAGAGATAATAGTATAAAAACCTGTTCAACATTGCGTAGTCATTGTGGTCTTGATTGTCTCACCCACCAGATTGTGAGTTCCTCAGTGGTATGGACCTTGTCTTTTTCATCTTATTGTCTTCAGTGTCTAGAACATGAACTGATATTTAGCATTTCTTCAGTAAGTAATGATTTAATATACCTGTGTTTAGACAATGTTTGTTTTGGAGGTCCTGAATGCAGTTTCGTCTTATGCTCCGCAACCTGTTGGCTTCTTATATCTTCCTGGATTATAATTTATTGTTCACTGTTTTTCTTACTTGCCTGGAAAAGTACAAATTTGTTACTACTTTTAGACTTTGCTCCCTGGAGCATCTATTGTCATGCATTTAATGCAATAGATATATTCTTCCCAATCTTTGAATGACATAGAAAATGGTCAAGGCAAACTTTCTGGGAGCCCTAGAGTCCATAGATGTCAAGACACAAAATACACACTTACAGAATCACATAGACCTGGGACACAGTTCTTCCTCTGTTAGTTATTGTATGAACTTAGGCATGTTTTTAGTCTCTCTGAATCTTTGTTTTATTCTTTCTAAAGGGGAAAATAATATGGACCCTCAAAATTTATAGTTTTACTAATTTGGATGCTTGAAAACACTTTTATTCATTTGTCCCACAAATGGTTATTGAATGCTTACTATATGCCTGGTAGTGTGCTAGGTGTTGAAGATATAAAGATAAACACAACAGTCCCTGACTTCTTTCGTCTCCCAGTCTGGTGGTTGAAGCATGCGAATAACCATTATTTACAGCACAGTGGAATTAGTGCTCTGATAGGGGAAGAAAAGAGTACTGTGGGAGCATGGAGAAGGTTACTGATCCAAGACTGGAGAGGTGTCAGAAAAGGCTTTCTGGAGAAAGTGATATAATGTGTTGCTTTCCACTGAAAAGCTATCCAAGGGGTAGAATCCTCCTTGGATTTCACTCCCCTACCACTGGCTGTACTCGAATCACTGAGCAAGTGCAGAATTTCAAGATATATAGATTTTTTTAAAACCCTCTCAGACATCAATAAGTCTTTCACTCAACCCACATTGGCCAACCTATGTATCATCTGGCGTCACAGCCACCCTTAGGCCTCATCCTCTGTTTGTCTCCATAGAAGCAAGGGTAAGGATTTTTGGCTGAGGTGCCTTGTTTCAGCTTGGCTGAAACTATGGGGATTTCCTTGGTCTCAGGAGTCCAGTGCTGCCTTGTGGCACTGAGGCCACGTATAAGGGTATCCAATTTCCTTTATGCCTTTATCAACCTTCCCTTGGAAGTTCTCTGCTTGTGCTGATTGTGTGTGGCTGAAGTTTGGGCAACGCTAACGAAGGGGATTTCAAGTCCTTAGGAAAGTGTACATAGTTAAGGCACTACCTTTTCTCCATCCTTGGAAAGAACAGGACTGGGGAGCCTGACTGCCCTGCCCCACCTGGTTGGGAAACTCCTGTGAGGCAAGTGTTGCAGGACCCCTGTCTTACATTAACAAATATTGTGCCAGTAAATGGTGCTGATAACATCAGTATTGGTAGGACTTGTTGAAGAAATAGCTGCTGCAGTTCTTCTCATTTTTTTTTTCCGATATAGAGACTTGTTATTTTTTTCTGATATAGAGACCATTTCCTAAATTTCATCTTGCCACTTCCCTAAGCTCTGCGGTTTGGGTGACATGGCTTTGGCTTAATCTTCTGTAATTCTAATCCTTTGATTTTCCTGACAGGAATTTTGTTGACTGTCAGGAGAACCGGATGATACTAGTAATGATGATAGTGATAGCCGCCATTTACTGAGTGGCTCTTCTGTGCTAGGTACTGTGTGTATGCATTATCACATTTAAATAACAAAGCATGTAGATGCTATTGTTACCACCATTTTATAGCTGGAGAAACAGTTTAGTAAGTTGTCACTTGCAAGGTTATATAACCACCTCAGATCAGTCTTTCTCCAAAGCCTGGGATTTGACCATTCTGCTACACTGCTTTTTGGACAGCCAGGTTATTTGCATTTGTAAGAGACCAGATTGCAACATTCTCAGATTAATACTTTGCTGTGCCTAATTCACTACCAAAACTGTCTCATTTTTTTTTTAACATAAGTAAGCTTCTAAAAAATGTAGTCAATACTTATTTTTCTGAATCCTTACCTCTTATTTACACCTACACTCACTGAAATCTAGCTTGTGTTCCTACCACTCAATTAAAATAACCTGCTGGCTGGGGGCAGTGGCTCACGCCTGTAATTCCAGCACTTTGGGAGGCTGAGGGGGGCAGATTACTTGAGGTCAGGAGTTCAAGACCAGCTTGGCCAACGTGGTGAAACCCCATCTCTACTAAAAATACAAAAATTAGCCAGGTATGGTGGCACATGCCTGTAATCCCAGCTACTCAGGAGGCCAAGGTAGGAGAATTGCTTGAGCCCGGGAGGCGGAGGTTGCAGTGAGCCGAGATCGTGCCACTGCACTCCAGCCTGGCCGACGGAGAAAGATTCTCTCTGAAAAACAAAACAAAACAAAACCAACCAACCAACCAAACAGACAAACAAAATAGCCTGCTAACTCTATCAGTTTGGGTTGTTTCTACTGCAAATAACAGAAAACCCAATTCAAAATGACTGAAATCAATAGGGAAGATATACTATTGCACAAACCAGTAAGTCTTTTGGTAGGTTAGCTCTAGAATTGATTGACTCAGCAGCTGAAAAATGTCATCATTAACCTGTTTTCAGTCTTTTGCCTTGGACTCCTAGTTTGTCAGCCTCATTAGACTAGATCTTCTCATTGCCATAAGATGGATGCTATGCCTTATGTCTCAAGAGTCAAAATTGTGACCAGATACCACTGGCAAACCAATTATTGGCAAGGTGAATAACATCAGTGTGATAGCACTAAACAAATAAGAAATCACACACTTAAGGTTAGAGATTGGGCCTATTTCCTGTAAGGCATATGGCAGTAAAATAAAGAAAGTTTCCTGAAAATTGAAGTTATGTTTATAAAGGGAAAAGTGAATTTTGGATAGGCAGCCAACAATGTCTGCAACTCTTGACAATATGACTTTGGGTGAGTCCTTAACCTCTCTTTATCTCAGTTTCCTCATAACCATAATGAAGCAGTTGTTATGTACCTAATGATATTATTGTGAGGATGGAGCAACTTAATGAATTTAAACACAATGATTGGCACATAAAACGGACTTGGTATTTGTACATGTTGCTCTTATTGTCAAAATGATAATTGCCCTGTTCTTGAAGTCATTGCTACCTTTTGCTTCTAGACAGTGCTCTTCTATTATTTTATTATTTAACTCTTACACATCTAAATACATTTTATTCTTCCTTAAGGTATGATTCTGTAATTGTGTGTGTGTGTGTGTGTTTGTGTGTGTATAATAGTTCATGTATATAGTTATAAATATTCCTAGCCTTGGTCTTCTATGACTTCAAATATCATTTGAACACCGATAATTCCTGGAACTTTGTCTGCAGCCCAGACCTTTCCTCTAAGCTCAATTCCTATATATGTCTATCTACCTACTTGACACCTCTACCAGGAAGTCCCATGGGCACCAAAAGTCAAAATAATTAAAATCAAACTCATGAAATGACATTACCATCTACCATAAGCCAGAAAAACTGGAAAAAAAATTCCTTCATCCCCCCACATTGTAATCTTCTAATATTTTATATGAGTTCTATCTTCTAAATATCTCTCTCAAGATCTCATCTCTAAATAACTCTACTATTCTCTATCTCAACAGATGTCTCTTTAGTCCCAATCACCATCATCTTTGCCTACTGCAGTAATCTTTATGTTTCTAGTTTTGCCCTCCCTTCCCCACACTTTTTATTTTGCAAAAGCCAAAGGATATCTGTAAATCACTGAAGAGATTATGCCCCTTTCCTGCTTTAAACATTTCAATACCCAGTCTCCTTAGAACGCCACATAAGGGCCCTTTGTAATCTGGCACACCTTAGTTTTTCAGCTTTATCTTGTGCCATTCTCCCACATGTAACTTCCTTTTACTCCACTTGGGTATTTTGCTATTCATCTGAAGGGTCCCTTCTAGTTCAGTCTAACTTTTTGAGTTATTTTCACCTCCTAATCACAGACTTTCTCCTTCAGCTGCTACCCCATCTGATATCTATCTCTCTGAGTACTCTTTTCCTCAGACAGGTTGCAGACAGGGACACTGTGTCTCAAGGTTTTCTTTCCTGACATTTCCTAAACACAAGGTTACAGGCCCTTTTGTCTTGGATGAGGCTCACATCCAGAGAAGCTTTCAGTAACTAGCAGTCTTAGGCATGTGAGTGTTTTGCTGAGGTTCCAAGTTTGTACCTATTGGAAATATTGGTCTTAGGTTCCCAATTCCTTCTGAATTGGCAACTGAAAGCTTTTTTATTTCTGGAAAGTGGGTAATCTCAACCTCACACCCTTCTGCTGCTTTTTGTGCAGCCAAGGTGTGAGGGATGGGATATAAGCAAAGCAAAAAGTGTCCTTTTCCCCAGATAGACAGTATGTACCTGCAAGGCCCCCAGAATGTGTAACATGTAGAGCTGGCCTTTGCTCTACAAATGGTAATGACACTGCCTTGTAACTAGCTATAGACACACAGAAATGTTTATAGTTTCTAAATGGCTGTGCTTACAATGATTCTTTTCATTGCTATAGAATTGTACTTTTACTGGCTTATGGGTGTAAAAAGGTAGTAGTGTGGCCAATAATCATAAAGATCCTCACAATTTTACAAATTATGAAACATTTGAGCAGCTAGATCCTGGGAAGTTCAGGGACTGATGTAACTCTGGACTCTCAAAAGTGGGAGATTTGTGGGCCTTCATTTTAGAGCCCTGCCATTAATGTGTTCTAACCAACCCCAGTCCTTCTTTCTTTTAGTTGAATCTCTAGGGAAAGAGATAATTTTATTTGTTTCACTTGGCTCAGGTGTCCAATATACCGAGACTAGCAGCATCTTGTGTGTATATGCATATATACACACACTCATATTATATATATATATATACACACACACAGAGTATATATATATACTACATATATACTATATATATGTACTATATATGTGTGTGTATATATATATATATATAGCCTTTGTTCTCTGAGTACTGCTGGCCCACCAATAGAGATATATGCATGACAGCTAAGTTTTTATGACAGCAGAGTTTTTACCCCTATTGGTGGGGCAGTAGTACTCAGACAACAAAGGCTATACAAATAGTAGTATCAGTGATAGTTAGCCGTTGCGTGCTTACAGTGCTCCAGGTACTGTTGTAGCGCTTTACAAATGCAATAACTAATTGAATAATATCAGCAATTTTATGAGGTAATTATGTTTAGCTCCATTATACAGATGAGGAAACTGAAATACAGAAAGGTTAAGTAACTTTCCAAAGAAGACACAGTAAATAGTGGAGCTGAGATACAAGACTATGCATTCTCTCTCTAGATTAATATTGTTCAACAGAGATAAATTATGAGGCAAATATGCAATTTTACATATTCTAGCAGCTGTATTTTAAAAAGTGAAAAGAAACAGGTGGAATTCATTTCAATAATACATATTATTTAACTAAATATGTCAAAATACTTTAAACATATTGCATTAGCCACATTTTAAAAATATAATTTCAACTTTTATTTATTTATTTATTTTTGTTGAGATGGAATCTCACTCTGTCGCCCAGGCTGGAGTGCAGTGGCCGGATCTCAGCTCACTGCAAGCTCCGCCTCCCGGGTTTACGCCATTCTCCTGCCTCAGCCTCCCAAGTAGCTGGGACTACAGGAGCCTGCCACCTCGCCCGGCTAGTTTTTGTATTTTTTTTTTAGTAGAGACGGGGTTTCACTGTGTTAGCTAGGATGGTCTCGATCTCCTGACCTCGTGATCCGCCCGTCTCGGCCTCCCAAAGTGCTGGGATTACAGGCTTGAGCCACCGTGCCCGGCCTTCAACTTTTATTTTAAATTCAAGGGGCACATGTGCAGGTTTGTTATATGAATCTATTTTGTGATACTGAGGTTTGGGATACAAATGATACCATCACCCAGATAGTGAGCATAGTATCCAACAGTTTTTCGAAACTTTCCTTCGCTCACACCCTTCCCCATCTATTAGTCCCCAGTGTCTATTGTTGCTATCTTTATGGTCATGAGTAGCCAGTATTTAGCTCCCACTGAGAAATGAGAACAATGTGATATTTGGTTTTCGTTCCTGTGTTAATTAGCTTAGGATAATGACCTCTGGGTGCATCCATGTTGCTGCAAAGGACATGATTTCATTCCTTCTATGGCTGTGTAGTATTCTGTGATGCATATACACCAAATTTTCTTTATCCAGTCCACCATTGATGGGCATCTAGATTTATTCCATGTCTTTGCTATGGTGATAGCATAGTGATGAACATACAAATGCATGTGTCTTTTTGGTAAAACTATTTATTTTCTTTTGGGTATATACCCAGTAAGGGGATTGCTGGGTCAAATGGTAATTCTGTTTTATTTGAGAAATCTTCAAACTGTTTTCCACTATGGCTGAACTAATTTACATTCCCATCAGCATTCTCTTTTCTCTGCAGCTTCACCACTATCTGTTGTTTGTTTACTTTTTAATCATAGCCATTCTGACTGGTGTGAGGGGATATCTAATTGTGGTTTTTATTTGTATTTCTCTGATGATTAGTGATGAGCATTTTTTTATATATTTCTTGGCTGCTTGTCTATCTTCTTTGGAGAAGTGTCTGTTCATGTCTTTTGCCCACTTTTAAATGGGGTTATTTGTTTTTTGCTTGTTTAATTGTTTAAGTTCCTTATAGATTCTGGATCTTAGATCTCTGTTGGATGCATAGTTTATAAATACTTTCTCCCATTCTGTGGGTTGTTTATGACATCACATGAGTGTCAGGATTAACTGACTGTACAATATTTAAAGTATTGTCCAATACCTGACATATATCATTAATTGTTAAATATCATTATCATCATTATGCTGGCATGCTCTATAACTCCTGTCTCCTCCATTTCTAGCATATTGTCATATACACATAACAGTAAAAAATCCTCCTTTTTAGGAACTTCCAACAGTTCTTTATATTCATTTTCCCAATGCATCCTCGCTATTGTCCTCAATTACAATTGAAGCAACTAAAATCCAGTGAAATAAAAGAGCTTGCATAGTTCACAAAACTAGGAAATGAGAGTTCCTTAATTTTATTCATCTTAAAAGCATAGACATTATCATATTCTTTTTTTAATACTTTGTATATTTTTTGAAGTAATCAATAAACATAATTACTATTTCCAGTGGGCCGCAAAGATATTTTATTAATAGTTATGTTAAGTCACATGAAAGGTTATGTAGAGGATTTTAAGATTTCATTTTCAGAATTAATATTTGAAGATGCTGAGGAAAATTAGCAGAGCGAATTGGCATACTTTAAGTGATTGTATTAGCCACATAGACTTAAACACTCGTGTTCTTTTGTACATACTTGCGCTTATTGTATTTCATTCTGGAAATTGCTGTAATCTATGATCAATTATATGGAACATTTGCAAAAAACAACAAAAATTACCTATATCATCACGCAGCGCAAAACAGAGTAGTTATTCACCATGTTGAATGTTTTTTTGCCTACAATTTTCACATGATTGAGGTTATAATAAGAATATACTGCTATAACCTTCTCTTTTCACTTACATTAAATGACATTACATCATAGAAATTTCCAAAGGGCAGTAAAACTGTTAGGAAACATCACTTTATTTTATTTTATTTTACTTTAAGTACTGGGGTACACGTGCAGGATGTGCAGGTTTGTTAAAAAGGTATACTTTTACCATAGTGGTTTTCTGCACCTATCAATCCATCACCTAATTGTTAAGTCCAGCATGCATTAGCTATTTTTTCTGATGCTCTTTTCACCCCTGAGAGGCCCCAGTGTGAGTTGTTTCCCTCCCTGTGTCCATGTGTCCTCATTTTTCAGCTCCCACTTATGAGTGAGAACATACAGTGTTTGGTTTTGTATTCCTGCATTAGTTTGCTGAGGATAATGGCTTCCAGCTCCATCCATGTCCCTGCAAAGAATATGATCTCATTTCTTTTTATGGCTGCATAGCATTCCATGGTGTAGATGTACCACATATTCTTTATCCAGTCTATCATTTATGGGAATTTGGGTTGATTCCATGTCTTTACTATTGTGAATAGTTGTGCAATGAACATATATGTGCATGTATCTTTATAATAGAATGACTTATATTCCTTTGGGTATATACCCAATAATGGGATTGCTGGATCAAATGGAATTTCTGGGTCTAGGTCTTTGAAGAATTGTCACACTGTCTTTCACAATGGTTGAACTAATTTACATTCTCACCAACAGTATAAAAGTGTTCCTTTACCTCTGTAGCCTTGGCAGCATCTGTTGTTTCTTGATTTTTAATAATTGCCATTCTGACTGGTGCGAGATGGTATCTCATTTGGGTTTTTATTTGAATTTCTCTAATGATCAGTGATGTTGAGCTTTTTTTCATGATTGTTGGCTGCATAAATGACTTCTTTTGAGAAGTGTCTGTTTATGGCCTTTACGCAACACCACTTTATTGGCCATACAGTTGTCTTTTGTAGATATCTATAATTATTTATTTGGAGACAAGGATATTTTATGTGTTTTTCTAATATGAATAATAATGCAATGACCAGCTTTCTGTATGGATAATTCTTACTAGGTTGGATTACTGTTCTTATGATGGATTCCTAAAAGGAGAATCACTGGCTCAAATGGTCAACTTTATAAGGCTCTTGACAAGTACATTAACTTTAATATGTTGATTACATATTAACATGTTGATATGGGTATTCTTTTAATAAAGTTGGTCGGATGACTTGTTTATGTAGTTAAAGTTTGCATTGTTTTATTTCTTCTTAGGTTTGAGGAAGCAATGAAGGAGGCTCATGCTGTAGATCAAAAGCTTGCAGAGAAGCAGGAAGATGAAGCCACCCTGGAAAATAAATGGCCCTTCCTTGGGGTTCCTTTGACAGTCAAGGAAGCTTTCCAGCTACAAGGTACTATTCTTTTATTTTTGGCTACATGAGTTTAATTCACAAGTTGCTACATTTTCTAAACATATAAACTAAAAAGGATGTTATAAAAGTGAAGGACTAATTCATGCTGCTTCCTCAGTTTTGAAATGAGAGGAAATATTCAGCAAGTTCCATTGGGAAAATGATAATGGTCATCCTCTGTTAGCTCTGTATGGCATATGGGGCACTATGCTCAGTATCCATTAATCCTCACAGCAAACTTATAAGAATAGTATTATTGATCTCATTTTTCAGATAAGAAAATTGAGGCTCATGACCCTAAAGTAGTTTGGCTAAAGCCAAACTTGGATTCTGATAAAGACCTGTGCTTTCTGTGTCATACAGTTCTTATTTTGTAACTTCCTGCTAGCCTCAAAAGTAAATGAAAATCCCAAATATTTGGAAAGTAAACGATGTATTTTTAAATAACCCGTAGGTCAAAGAAATGAATCACAAGGAAACATTTGAACTGAAAGAAAAAATATAATACTATAACAAAATTTATGGGATGTAACTAAATTAGTATTTAGCGGGAAATGTATGGCTTTCAGTGAGTATATATTTAAAAAAAGATTTAAAATCAATAACTGAAACCTGGCCTTAAATGGCTCCTACGAAAGGGGTCCGTGAGGGAACTGAGGCCTCACCTTCACCGGAAATCTCTGGGATCCTAGCTATAGGGGACCCCTTGTTGCCCATGGGTATATGAGCTGGCAGCAAGATCTGACAGAGAGGAGGCAGAGACAGGCCTTCAGAGGGCTTGGAGCCTGGAAACTTTTGGTACTCTGGGCAGCTCCAGCTGAGAGTAGCCATAGGCACCAATCCCCAGGGCTTTCCATTCCTCCGAGGAGGTGCAGGCCAGGTGACCTCTGACCCAGAAGAGAGCAGAGCCAGCTTCTTCACGGGACTGAGGTGCATCTGCTCTGCAAGCTTTACTGCCTGTCAGCCTCTCCCAGCATCCATGCCTAGCTGCTTTGCAGGAGCAGGTGCACATAACAGCCCTTGCAGCTCAGCCTCAGTGTATTGATGCACCTGAGTACTTTCCTAGCTAGCCTGGAGCATCTTGGATTCCCTAGCACAGGCAGAACCGAATCCCAGCTAAGGGACAGTTAGGTGCACCCAGAGCTACAGCATGATACTTGAGAGTAAGAAGCAGAGATCTGTGGACAGTAATGAAGTTGGGGAGGAGTTCCCAACTCCAGAACACTGAGAGGAGAGAGATGCATGGGTTCCTGGGCCAGGTGAGACTCCACAGGGTGGGTCCATAGAGTGTGGCATATCTCTCTGCTGCAACCTCTGCCCGAGAGGGCTGGTGGTACAGAATAGCTAACAAAAGAAATGCCAGTGCAGCACCACTGATCACAGGGGGCACTCCCAATCCCAGGAACAGATCTGGTGAGGGAGGTGCTCTCTCTTACTCCTCTCCCAACTCAATAGCATGCCCGCATGCTAAAGGAAATACAAAAGAGCTGCACAGCTTGGTATTAACCTAGCTACTGGCCATTACTCTTAAATGCTTCATCTACTGGACTGCAGCCCAAACTACAACACCAGTCAGTCATCCGGATAAACTGTGAAACCAAGTGCAAGAATTCGAACACACATAAAGATCCTACAGAGGCCAGGTGTGGTGGCTCATGCCTGTAATCCCAGCACTTTGGGGGGCTCAGGGGGGTGGATCACGTGAGGTCAGGAGTTTGAGACCAGCCTGGCCAACATGATGAAACCACGTCTCTACTAAAATTACAAAAAAAAAAAAAAAAAAAAAAAAAAATTATGTGGGCATGGTGGCGGGGTCCTGAGTCCCAGCTACTTGGGAGGCTGAGGCAGGAGAATCACTTGAACCCAGGAGGTGGAAGTTGCAGTGATCTGTGCCATTGCACTCCAGCCTGGGCAAGAAGTGCAAAACTCCATAAAAAAAAAAATCCTATACAGAACACTGGCCTTCTGAAAGGATCCACAAACATAGCCAACTAACTATACTGAACTTACACCACAGTTACAGAAATACCAATCCTCAAATATTAGAAAAAATCAGTGCAAGAACTCTGGAAATCCAAAAAGCCAAGTGTCCCTATTGACCTCAAAATAAGTCCAGTAGCTCCCCAGAAATGATTTTTAACCAGTCTGAAATGACTGAGATGGCACAGTCTTCAGGATGTGGGTATCAATGAAACTTATTGAGATTCAGGAGAAAGTTGAAATCCAATCCAAGGAATCCAAAGAATCCAGTAAAATGACCCAAGAGATGGGAGACAAAATGGACATTTTAGGAAACAACGAAACAGAGCTTCTAGAACTTAAAGACTCACTACGAGAATTTCATAATACAATTGGAAGTATTAACAGCAGAATAGACCAAGCTGAGGAAAGTATCCCAGAGCTAGAATACTGTTTTCACAAATCACCTTAGTCAGACAAAAATAAAGAAAAAAGAAATTATAAAATTAAAGAAAACTCCAAGAAATATGGAATAATATAAGAAAACCAAGCCTATGACACATCAGCATTCTCAAGAGAGAAGGAGAGAGAATAATCAACTTGGAAAATATATCTGAGGTGAAGAAGTTGACACCAGTCTTGGTGAAGAGGTTGACATGCAAATCAAAGTGGTACAGATAATGGTGGCCACATACTATGTAAGATGACCATCCCCAAGGAACATAGTAATCAGATTCATCAAGGTCAATGCAAAAATAAATAAATGAATAAATAAATAAATAAATAAATCTTAAAGGCAGCTAGAGAGAAGGGTTAAGTCACATGCAGAGAGAACTCCATCAGGCAAGCAGTAGATCTGTCAGCAGAAACCTTAACAATGAGAAGATATTGGGGGTCTATTTTCAGCATCACTAAAGACAAGAAATTCCAGCCAAGAATTTCATATCCTCGCAAATAAACTTCATAAATGAAGGAGAAATAAAATTCTTCTCAGACACGAAAACGCTGAGAGAACATTTTTCAACTAGACCAACCTTACATGAGGCCTTTAAGGAAGTGCTAAACATGGATTCAAAAGAATGACACCGCCTGTCACAGAAACACTCAAGCTGATAGCTTGCATGCACTATAAAACGACTATGCAATCAAGTCTATATAACAAACAGCTAATAGCATGACTTGAATAAAATCACATGTATTTGAATGTAAATGAGCCACATGACCCAATTAAAATAGAGTGTCAGGCTGGATGAAAAAACAAGACCCAACCATATGTTTTCTCTAAGAGGCCCATCTCATGTGTAATGATACCCACATGCTCAAAGTGAAAGGATGTAGGAAGATCTATCATGCAAACAGGAAACAAGAGCAGGAGTTGCTTCTTTTTATCAGATAAAACAGATCTTAAACCAACAACAATCAGGAAATTCAAAGAAGGGCATTATATAATGATAAAGGTTTTAATTCAACAAGAAGACTGAACCATCTTAAATATGCATGCACCCAATATTGGAGTGCTCAGATTCACGGAGAAATCTTCATGAACCAAGAAAAACCATAGACAGCTATACAATAATAGTAGGAGATTTCAAAGCCCCACTAACAGTGTTAGACAGATCATCAAGGCAGAAAACTAACAAAAGAAACTCAGGACTTTACCTCAACACTTGACCAATTGTACTTAATAGACATCTACAAGATACTGCATCCAAAAACCATGGAATATACATTCAACTCATCTGTACATGGAGCATACTCTACATGGTCAGACATACTTCAAGTCTCAATAAACTAAAATATTAAATTTTACCATGCACACTCTTGGACCAGAGTGAAATAAAACTAGAAATCAATATCAAGATCTCCCAAAACTACACAAATATGTGGATATTAAACAACTTTCTCATGAAAAACTCCTAGGTGGACATTGAAATTAAGGCATAAATAAAAGACAGTGATAAATAACTTTTAAGTGAACATCAAAATTAAGGCAGAAATAAAAGAAAACAAAAAAAAATCTCTAAAATTAAAGAAAATAGTGACACATCTTACCAAAGTCATTAAGGCACCACTCAAGCATTGTTTTTTTTTTTTTTTTCC
>NW_016825256.1:0-3152 GCF_001698545.2 Rhinopithecus bieti | reverse complement strand
TACATTCATACAGCCAACAGACACATGAAAAAATGCTCATCATCACTCGCCATCAGAGAAATGCAAATCAAAACCACAATGAGATACCATCTCACACCAGTTAGAATGGCAATCATTAAAAAGTCAGGAAACAACAGGTGCTGGAGAGGATGTGGAGAAACGGGTACACTTTTACACTGTTGGTGGGATTGTAAACTGGTTCATCCATTGTGGAAAACAGTATGGCGATTCCTCAAAGATCTAGAACTAGAAATACCATATGACCCAGCTATCTCATTACTGGGTATGTAACCAAAGGATTATAAATCATGCTGCTGTAAAAACACATTCACACATATGTTTATTGTGGCACTATTCACAATAGCAAAGATTTGGAATCAACCCAAATGTCCATCAGTGACAGACTGGATTAAGAAAATGTGGCACATATACACCATGGAATACCATGCAGCCATAAAAATGGATGAGTTTATGTCCTTTGTAGGGACATGGATACAGCTGGAAACCATCATTCTCAGCACACTATTGGAAAAACAGAAAACCAAACACTGCATGTTCTCACTCATAGTTGGGAATTGAACAATGAGATCACTTGGACTCTGGAAGGGGAACATCACACACCGGGGCCTATTATGGGGAGTGGGTAGAGGGGAGGGATGGCATTGGGAGTTATATCTGATGTAAATGACGAGTTGATGGGTTCTAACGAGTTGATGGGTGCCGAACACCAACATGGCACAATTATACATATGTAAGAAACCTGCACGTTGTGCACATGTACCGTAGAACTTAAAGTATATAATAATAATAAAAATAAGTTAGAGTGCTACCTAGGTTAAAAAAGAAGGAGTAGATTCAAATAAGTACAATCAGAAAAGACAAACATAACATTACAACTTATTTAATGGAAATATGAAAGATTGTCAGATACTATGAAGAACTGAATGCACACAAATTAAAAATATATATATAGAAAATGGAAGTATTCCTGGAAACACACCATCTCCCAAGTTTGAATCAGGAAGAGAGTGAAACCTTGAACAGCCCAATATTGAGCTCTGAGATGGAATTGGCAATAAGAAACCTATCAATCAAAAAATGTCCTGGACTAGATGGATTCACAGCCAAATTCTACCAGACATACCAAAAAGAGATGGTACCAATACTACTGAAATTATTCTAAAATGGAGGAGGAAGGACTCCTCTCTAACTCATTCTATGAAGCTTTCATCACCGTAATACAAAAATCTGGCAGAGACACGACAGAAAATAAAAACTTCAGACCAATATCCCTGATTAACATAAACTCAGAAATCCTCAATAAAATTCTAGCAAACCAAATCCAGCAGCACAACAAAAATTAACTCATTGTGATCAAGTAGGGTTTATTCCTGGGATGCAAGATTTGATCAACATATGCAAATCATTTAATGTGATTCACCACATAAACAATTAAAAGTAAAAACCATGTGATCATCTCAATAGATGCAGAAAAATAACTTTTCGTATCATTCAACACCCCTTCTTTATACTAATTCCCAACAGACTAGGCATCAAAGGAACATACGTCAAAATGATAAGAGCCATCTATACCAAACACACAGGCAATGGCACACTAAATGGGCAAAAGCTGGAAGCATTCTTCCTGAGATCTGAAACAAGGAAAGTGTGTCCACTCTCACTACTCCTGTTTGACATAGTACTGGAAGTCCTAGCCAGAGCAATCAGACAAGAGAAAGAAAAGGCTTCCAAATAGGAAAATAAGTCAAGCTATCTCTCTGTTGATGATATGATCTTATGCTTAGAAAACCCTAAAGACTTCACCAAAATCCTACTAAAACTGATAAATGATTTTAGCAAGGTTTCAGAATACAAAATCGATGTAGTAAATCGGTAGCATAATAATGTCCTGGTTGAGATTCACACAATCCCATTTCCAATAGTCACAAATAAAATGGAATACTTAGGAATACAGCTAAACGAGGAGGTGAAAGATCTCTACGAGAACTGCAAAGCACTGCTGAAAGAAACCAGAAGTGGTACAAATAGTTGAAAAAAATTCCGTGTTCGTGGATTGGAAAAATCAGTATTGATAAAATTGCCATGCATCCAAAAGCAGTTTACAGATTTAATGCTATTCTTACCAAACTACTAAAGACATTTTCAAAGAATTGGGAAAAAAAAAAAAACTATTTTAAAATTCATATGTAACCTAAAAAGAACCTGAATAGCCAAAGCAATGCTAAGCAAATAGCATCCAGAGATATCACAGTACCCCACTTAAAACTATATTAAAAAGCTACAGTCACCAAAACAGCATGGTACTGGTACAAAAATGGACACATAGACCAATGGAACAGATCAGACAACTCAGAAATAAAGCCACACACATATAGCCATCTAATCTTTGTCAAGGCCAAAAAAAATATGCAATGGGGGAAGGACTCCCTATTCAATACATGGTGCTGGGATAACTCACTAGCCATGTTTGTAAGACAGAATCTACACACTTATCTTTCACCATAGCAAAAACTAACTCAAAATAGATAAATATTTAAAATGTAAGACCTCAAACTATAAAACATTCGAGATGAAAACCTAAGAAATACCCTTCTCTATATTGACCTTGTCCCCCCACCCCCCCAAAAAAACATGGTCAACTCCCTAAAGCTATTGCAACTAAATGAAAAATTGACAAGTGGGACTTAATTAAACTAAAGACCTTTTGCACAGCAAAATAAACCATCAACAGAATAAACAGGCAACCTACAGATTGGGAGGAAATATTCATAAACCATGCATGCAATAAAGGTATAATATCCAGAATCTATAAGGAACTTAAGCAAATCAACAACTAATAAACAAATAACCCATTAAGAAATCATGAAGAGACATGATCAGACATTACTCAAAAGAATATAGACAAGTGGCCAACAAATATTTGAAAAAATGCTCATCAGGATCAAGTTCACAAATAGCAATATTAGCCTTAAATGTAAACGGGCTAAATGCCCCAATTAAAAGACACAGACTGGCAAATTAAATAAAGAGCCAATACCCATCGGTGTGCTGTATTCCGGAGACCCATCGCACATGCAAAGACACACATAGGCTCAAAATAAAGGGATGGAAGAATATTTATCAAGCACATG
>NW_016825255.1:4563-6640 GCF_001698545.2 Rhinopithecus bieti | reverse complement strand
TTTTTTCTATGTTTATTCTTCTCCCATAGATGAAGCTTTCTTTACATTATCCAGCTTGGAACTCCCTCGTGGATGGATTCATGAAGGGATATTTGGAATCACATTCGGGGTACGGTGAAATAGAAAATAGAGTCAGATAAAAACTGGAGAGAAGCTTTCTGAGAAGCTGCTTGGTAATGTGTGGATTCCACTCAGGGAGTTTTAATGTTCTTCTCATAAGGCACAGTTTGAACACTGGTCCTGTAAAACCAAAAGAGTGATATTCGGAACACAATGAAGACTGGCAAAAAGTGAAATGTTGTCCAATAAAAAACAGAAACAAGCACTCTAGGAAACGGCTCTCTGACGTGCCCATTCTTTCCCAGGGTTAAAGCTTACTCTACATTTCCCAGTTTGAAAGTCAGCCTCAGAGGGTTCTGCAAAGGGATAGTAAGTGGCAACCTGAGGCCTGTGTCATGCAAGGAAATGTCTCCCATCGAAAATTGGAGAGAAGCTTTGTACGCAACTCTTTTGTGATGTTTGTGTTCATCTGAAAGATTTAAAACATTCTTTGGATTGAGCAGTTTGAAATCACCGTTTCTGTGGAATCTGAGAAGGACATTTGGAGATGCTCTTTATAATACCTCGGAAAAGTAATAACCTCAGAGAGAAAACAGAAGGAAGTTTTCTCTGAACCTGCTCTGTGTCACGTGAGTTCCACTCACACAGTAAAGCTTCTCTATTCATTGAGCAGTATCATAACACTGTTTTTGTTTAGACTGCGATGGGATATTCAGGAGCGATTTGAGGGTTACGGTGAGAAAGGAAACGCCTTCAGATAGAAACTGGAGAGAAGATTTCCGAGGAGCTGCTTTGTGTAGTGTGCATTCCACTCACAGAAATATACCTTTCTTCTCCTAGAGGACTCCGGAATCACTTATGGTGAAAAAGCTACCAAGAGACATTCGGTAGTATAGGTACGTCTATGGTGAAAAAGGAAATATCTTCAGACAAAATTGGAAAGAAGATTTCTTTGAAACTGCTTTGTGTTAGATATATCTATTCATCTCGCATATTTGAAACCTTTCTTATATTAGGCAGTTTGGAATGTCTGTCATGCAAGAATCCATGAAGGGATGTTGGAGAGCAAATTCAGGCTTATGGTGAAAGAGGAGATATCTTCAGATAAAAACTGGATAGAAGCATTCTGAGAAACTACTTGTGATGTATGCATTCCGCTCAGGGAGTTATACCTCTTTTCTCACAAGGCGATGTTTAAACATTGTTCCTGTGTAACCGAAAAAGTGATATTTCGGAGTGCATCAAGGACTATGGCAAAACGTGAAATAAACTGAAATAAAATCGAGAAAGAGGCCTTCCAAGAATCTGCTCTCTGCTATGTGCATTCACTTTACAGAATTTATGCTTAATCTATGTTGCCCATTTTCGAAATTCTGTCTATGAAAAATCTGTGAAGGGCTATTTAGTGATGCCCGGAGGCTTGTGATGAGCAAGGAATCGTCTTCCGATGAAACCTGCAGAGTAACTTTTGAGCAACTGCCTTGCGATGTGTGTATTCTTCTCGTAGATTTAAACCGTTCTTTGGATTGAGCAGATTGAAATCACTGTTTTTGTGGAATCTGAGGAAAGACATTTGGGAACAATCCTTAGAACTTGGAGAAAGAAACATCCTCAGGTAAAATCCAGAAGGAAGCTTTCTGTGAAACTACTCTGTGTCATCTTAATTCCTCTCGCTCAGTTAAGCCTCTCCTTACGTTGAGTAGTTTTATCATCCTGTGTATTTTAGCATGTGATGGAACATTTGGGAGCACTTTGAGGCTTCCGGTGAAAAAGGAAATATGTTCAGGCCGAAACTGGAGAGAAGCTTTCCGAGGAAGTGCTTTTGACGTGTGCATTCCTCTCACTGTGTTATACCTCTCTTCTCATACAGCGTCAGGGAAACCCTTTTGGAGAAACAGGTACCAAGTGATATTCAGGAGCATGTTGATGCCAATGATGAAAAGGGAAATAGCCTCAGACAAAACCTGGAAAGAAGCTTTCTATGAAACTGCTCTGTGATATGTGTAATCATCTCACA
>NW_016825255.1:0-1380 GCF_001698545.2 Rhinopithecus bieti | reverse complement strand
GAAATATACCTTTCTTCTCAGAGAGGTTCCCGTAATCCCTTTTGCAGAAAAAGCTATCAGGAGACATTCAAGAGTACAGGGACAGCTCTGGAGAAAAAGGAAATATCCCCGAACAAAAACTGGAAAGAAGATTTCTGTGAAACTGCTTTGTGTTAGATATATTTATTCATCTCGCATAGTTAAAACTTTTCTTATATTACGCAGTTTGGAAACTCTGTCATGCACGGATACGTGAAGGGACATTCGAGAGCACATTAAGGCCTACGGTGAAAGAGGAGATATCTTCAGATAAAAACTGGATAGAAGCTTTCTGAGAAACTAATTTCAGATGGATGCATTCCACTCAGGGGTTTATACCTCCATTCCCCAAGGCAATGTTTGGACACAGTTTCTGTGAAACCGAAAAAGTGATATTTCGGACCGCATTAAGGACTCTGGTGAATAGTGAAATGTACGGAAATGAAATCAAGGAAGAAGCGTTCCACGAATCTGCTCTGTGATATGTGCGTTCACTTCCCAGAGTTAATGCTTACACTATGTTGCCCAGTTTCGAAACTCTGTCTTTGATAAATCTGTGAAGGGATATTTAGTGACTCCCGGAGGCTTGTGGTGAGCCCGGAAAAGTGTTGTGATGAAACCTGCAGAGAAACTTTCTGAGCAACGGCTTTATTATGTCTGTATTCATCTCATACAGTTAAATGATTCTTTGGATTGAGCAGCTTGAAATCACTGTTTTTGTGGAATCAAAGAAAGGATATTTGGCAATGATCCTTAGAACATGGAGAAAGAAATATCCTCAGGTATAATGCAGAAGGAAGCTTTCTGTGAAACTGCTACCTGTTGTCTTAATTCCTTTTGCTCAATTAAGCCTCTCCTTACGTTGAGTAGTTTTATAACCCTGTGTATGTTTAGCGTGTGATGGGACATTCGGGACCATTTTGAGGCTTACGGTGAAAAAGGAAATATGTTCAGACCGAAAATGGAGAGAAGCTGTCCGAGGAACTGCATTGTGACGTGTGCATTCCACTCACAGTGTTATACCTCTCTTCTCATACAGCATCAGGGCAACCCTTTTGGAGAAACAGGTACCAAGTGATATTCGGGAGCATGTTGATGCTGATGGTGAAAAGAGAAATAGCCTCAGACAAAAACTGGAAAGAAGCTTTCTAGGAAACTATTCTGTATTTTGTTTAATCATCTCACATAGATAAAGCTTTCTTTACTTTGCGCAGCTTGGAAACTGTCATGGACGGATCCACGAAGGAACCTTCAGGAGCTCATTCAGTACTATGGTGAAAAGGAAATATCTTCAGATAAAACTGGAAAGAAGGTTTCTGTGAATCTGCTTTTCTCTATGTTTATTTTTCTCACATAGATGAA
>NW_016825254.1:4167-7488 GCF_001698545.2 Rhinopithecus bieti | reverse complement strand
TCATTTTGTTTTAATTCTTTCTTTTTATTGAGACGGAGTCTTGCTCTTGTTGCCCAGGCTGGAGTGCAGTGGCGTGATCTTGGCTCACTGCAACCTCTACCTCCCAGGTTCAAGCGATTCTCCTGCCTCAGCCTTCTGAGTAGCTGGGATTACAGGCACACACCACCATGCCCAGACAATTTTTTGTATTTTTAGTAGAGATGGGGTTTCACCATGTTGGCCTGGCTGGTCTTGAACTCCTGACCTCAGGTGATCCACCCACCTCAGCCTCCCGAAGTGCTGGGATTACAAGTGTGAGCCACCACGCCTAGCCTCTATCATTTTAAAGGCAGAATTCCCGTGTAGGAATGTATTCATCAGATACACTTGCATAAATATGCACAGAAGTATGTTCAATGATGCTCTTGAAGCAGTATTTGTGGGGATAAAACAGGAAGCCACCCAACAATGTAGCCACAAGGAAGGAGGCAGATTCATGTGTACTAGACAGCCTTGGCACCCTGTGGCATCCAGTTGTCATTAAAGAGTAAGATGCAAGCTTCAGAGTGGCATGCACATGATCCCTTTCAGGTTAAAATATAACTAACAAACAGTCAACAAATTTATGGATACCATGAATAAAAAAACCAGTCCAGCTTCTTTAAAAAGTCAATACCGATGACCTCTGGAGAGTAGGGATGGATTGTTTGGGGTGGAAGGAGGATGATGGTTTACTTTTCACCATGTGCACTTGTGTGTGTTTTTAAAAATGTTTTGTAGAGATGAGCTCTCCCTATATTGCCCAGGCTGGTCTCAAACTCCTGGCTTCAAGCGAGCCTCCTGCCTTGACCTCCCAAAGCGCTGGGATTACAGGTGTGAGCCACCGCACCAGGCCTTCTGTATGCTTTTCTATCATGAGGATGTCTTCCAAGTATCCACCTGCACCCCAAAGAAAAATGGGCAGAGAACTCAGAGGGCAGGTCTCCGTGGTCAAGAAGTGGGTAAAATGTTCACCCACTAACGTTACGGTAAAGAACCTCCCTCCTCCCTGGGTGCCCAGTGCTCCAGCAAGGCGTTCAGCCTTCTGGGGATGTTGCGGCACATACACGTAAGTGCAGGGCCCTCCCTGCCTTTTGCACACTGACAGCATATTACACATGGCGTTTCACACCATGCTTCTTTGTATTTAATGTCTGTCTTGAGGAGCTTCTCGATGGCTGCATCTACACAATGGGGAAAACTATTTGCAAACCATGTATCTGATAAAGGGTTACTATCTGTCTCAATTTGGGCTGTTGTAACAAAATACCACAGACTGGGTAGCTTAAACAACAGACATTTATTTCTCGCAGCTCTGGAGGCTGGGAAGTCCAAGATGGTAGCTCCAGCAGATTCAATGTCTGGGGAGGGGGTCTTCCTGGTTCACAGACGGTAGCTTCTAGCTGTGTCCTCACATGGCAGGAGGGGCAAAAGAGCTCCCACGGCCATCTTTTATAAGAGCACTAATTCTATGCACGAGGGCAGAGTCCTCATGACCTAATCGCTTCCCTAAACTGTTGACCATAGGGATGAGATTTCACTATATGAATTTCTGGGGGACACAAACATTCAGGCCACAGCAGTATCCAAATTATATAAGGGACTCAAGTCAACAACAAAGAACAAACAACCTAGTATATGCAAAAATGCTCAGTATCACCAACTGTTAGGGAAATGCAAATCAAAACCGCAATGCGAGATCACCTCATACCTATTAGGATGGCTGTTATTAAAAAACACAAGATAAAAAATGTTGGCAAGGATGTGGAGAAAAGGGAACCCTAGTGAACTGCTGGTGGAAATGGAAATTAGTACAGCCTTTATGGAAAGCAGTATGGAGGTTCCTCAAAAAGTTAAAAATAACCAGCATTTGATGCAGCAATCCCACTTCTGGGTATACGTATAAAAAGGAGATGAAATCATTATCTTGAAAAGATAGCTGTACTCCCATGATTACTGCAGCATTTCCACAACTGCCAAACTATGAAAATGTCTAAGTGTCTGTCGGTGGATGGATCGGTAAGAAAATATGGCATATATGTTTTTTACAAAAAAATCCTATTATTTGCAATAACATGGAGGAAGCCGGAGGACATTATGTTAATAGAAATAAGTCAGACACAGGACAAACACCACATGATGCCACTCACACGAGGAATCAGCCGCTGAGCACCGGGTTTGGCCTGTCGCCTCTGCGCTGGCGGCTCCCACTCAGTGAGTTAAGTTGGTGGGCTGCCCATGACACGGACTGGCCCTGCTACCCACATCTACCTGCTGAAGAGCTCACAGGACCCTGACTCTTGAGGGGATGTCAGCATCAAATATCTGACCATGATAACCCCCACACTGACTCCAGGCCCAAGCACGTCCCACAGCCGTCAGGTCCCCACCCAAAGGGACCCCAATGGACTTTGGCCTGCAGACCTGGCCTGACCACTCAGAGGCAGGCGGGGCCATGACGCAGACGGTTTATTCAGACCTCTCCACCGACCACAGTTCCACATCCCAGCTTGGCAGGCCTGTCTGTGACAGCCCCATCCTGAGTTCCAAGTCCTCGTCCTGACTGAGTGGTGAGTGGGCTCACTCGGCGCTCAGGAAGACCCTCTTGCATGTATTGGTGTAAGGGTGCCAGCGCCACTCCACGTCTGCTGTGGCCTCCTGCTCCAGCATGCCCAGGCGGATCATGTACACTGCAGGCAGGGATGGCCATCAGCCCTGGCACTGCCAGCCTCACCTCCCGACCCCAGACATGGGATTCAGCCTCAAACTCACGCTTCAGCTCAAAGCGGGGCCCGACCTCAGTGAGCTCCACGTTGCGGTGGTCTATCTTCTTGTACACGTGGTGCCTGGGAGGGAACAGCTGTGGGTCAAAGGCAAGCAGCATGAGGTACACAGGGTGGGGACGCTCTCCCGGGGCATGGCCTGTGGACCCACCGGAATGATATGTAGTCGTCCTGGTTTGCGAAGGTGATGACCCGGTGGCTGTCATCTTTGGGCACGGGAAATAGGTATCGGAGGATGTCAGAGACCTGGGGCACAGGGAAACAGAGTGGCAAATGCCTGGCCTGGCCCGTAGCCCCAGCCTGAAGGCCCTCAGACTCACCCGCTTGCCCAGGCGGGAAGAGAAGCCATGTGTGATGAGGTGGGGCTTGGCCTCCGACATGGTGCCCAGGTCTGGGATGTCATGCCGCATGACCACGTTGCACAGCGTGAAGTAGGCAGTAGGGCCAAAGGGCAGGTGGCTGACGATGAGCCCCACTGGCGGGGAAAGGTGGCTGTTAGAGACCCCGTCTGCCCTCAGAC
>NW_016825254.1:0-1957 GCF_001698545.2 Rhinopithecus bieti | reverse complement strand
GACTTTAAAAATTACTTTTGAAAAGAAATATAGACTGTTCTGTATGTATGAAGGTGGACCAGAGACCTTTAAGCTCTCAAGACAGCAAAACCGCTGGTCATGATGTCCACAGTGCCTCAAGGGCATGGCTTCAGCGGGCCCTGGGCCACAGGCTGCCCACCGCAGAGCACAGTGCTCCAGGGCAGCACTGTTCTCCACGGAGCTCAGAGGAACTCTTGCAGGGAGGATGGGCAGTGCAGTCTGCAGCACCCGCGCTATCCAGATAGTCTTTAGAGAAACTTTTTTTTTTTTTTTTTTTTTTGAGACAGAGTCTTGCTCTTTTGCCCAGGCCGGAGTGCAGTGGTACGCTCTCGCCTCACTGCAACCTCTGCCTCCCAGGTTCAAGTGATTCCTGCCTCTGCCTCCTGAGTAGCTGGGATTACAGGCGCGTGCCACCACGGCCAGCTAATTTTTGTATTTTTAGTACAGACGGGGTTTCACCATGTTGGTCAGGCTGGTCTCGAACTCCTGACCTCATGATCCGCCCGCCTCGGCCTCCCAAAGTGCTGGGATTACAGGCGTGAGCCACCGCTCTAAAGAGAATTTCTATAGGACAAGGTAAAGTCTTTAAAACTTGGGACGAACTTGACACACTGTACACAGCGGGCAAGCTGCAAAACCCGGGTACTGCAACGTCAACGACAAGTAACACTGTCACACGGAAGGAACACTCTCAAAACCAACAGGAGAATCCCATAGGCAAGGAAAACGGCCGGCAAGCATTTGGAAAGACGCTTGGATATCAGAACACAAGTAAGTGCGGGGGCGTTTACCGCGCTGACGTCCGCGGGCCGACCCCCGTACCTTCGAGCGCGTGCCTCAGCCGCTCCTTCCTCTCCTGGGCTGAGCGCTGCGCCTCCTCCCGGGCCTTGCGGTACAGGTACTCGCGGCGCAGGCGGGCCTCGCGGCGCAGCTGTGGGAACAGCTGGCCCAGTCACTACTAGCTCCCGAGCTCCGGAGCCCCGGAGCCCCCAAGGCCCCAGGGCCACATCCCCAGCACTTCACGCATCCCGGAGCTCCGAAACAGGAGCTCAAACGTTCTACCATCTTGAGCGCCGCTTCCACGTGGGTCGGGGAGAATCTGTGGGTTCCTCTGGGGCGACACAGTCCTCACTTCCGCCCTCAACCAAGATGGTCCCTTAGACGCTTCACTGGTGCCTGCAGCTGTCGGGAATGCCCTGTGTTAAGATGGCGAATAGGGCGGTCGGGGGAGGGGGCATGGCAAGGCGATTGGTCGTTCCAGCGGGGCGTTCACCTGGGACAACCAATAGACTGGATACAGAATGTCACACGTGACTTCCGACTGCAGCTAATACAGATGTCCGCCAGAGGCTTCCCCATCCCCGCCCTTCCCCACCACCGCTGTGCAGAATGCACGGTTTCAAGATGATGAACCGCTAAAACAATGATAATTAGCAGCGCGAAACAGTTCATCAGCTGTAAAGATGGCACACCGACTGATCTGGAGGTTGCTTGCCGGCTCCTTTCCAAATTAACTTAAAAACCACTCTTCCCTCAACCAAAATGGTTTCTGCACAGATTCGCCTTCTTCCATCGCCGCAGCAGTGGCCCGAGTTCTAAGGTTGGGCAGCTTCCGGAAGGACTCAGAACCACCTATGACCCCAGCCGACAGTCCGGCTGGCTGATCCACTTGGGGGCTAATTGAAGAAACCAGTTGATCCGTTGCTTCCGTGCTGCTTCTGTAAGTGCGCTTGCCCTTAAAGGAGCTGACCCGGAGGCCTAGGTGCTGCCGGCGTAGGGATCCCCAGCTGGGAACGCCCCTCGATGGAAGATCTCGTGTGCCCATTGGCTGTCCTGCCAACCGCGGGCGGTGACAAGGAAGGTGGCGGGTCCGAATCTGATTGTGTATCCATGGCGGCGCTTGACCTGCGAGCGGAGCTGGACGCGCTGCTCTTGA
>NW_016825253.1:17519-25699 GCF_001698545.2 Rhinopithecus bieti | reverse complement strand
GGAAAGAAAGAAAGAAAGAAAGAAAGAAAGAAAGAAAGAAAGAAAGAAAATGTGGCACATATACACCACGGAATACTATGCAGCCATAAAAAAGGATGAGTTCGTATCCTTTGTAGGGACATGGATGCAGCTGAAACCATCATTCTCAGCAAAGTATCACAAGAACAGAAAACCTAATACTGCATGTTCTCACTCATAGGTGGGAATTGAACAATGAGATCACTTGGACACAGGAAAGGGATCATCACACACCAGGTCCTATTTTGGGGAGTTGGGGGGGAGGGAAAGCATTAGGAGATCTACCTAATGTAAATGACGAGTTAATGGGTGCAGGACACCAACATGGCACATTTATACATATGTGACAAACCTGCACATTGTGCACATGTACCCTAGAACTTAAAGTATAAAAAAAAAAAGAATGACAACAAGAAAATAACATTTTCGGGTGATTATGGAAGTATAGAGCAGCTACACAACATAACATCCAAAAGTTCAGGATATAAATTTAAAATCAACCTAAAAGAATGATGGGTTGATGTGGTAGCTCACACCTTTAATCATAGCACTTTGAGAGGCCATGGCAGGAGGATCACTTGAGGCTAGGAATCAAGGCCAGCCTGAGTAACTTAGTGAGACCCCGTCTCTAAGAAAGAACCAGGAAAATGTGGCCAGTTTTTAACAGAAAAGATAATCTAATGCATGCCAATTGTGAGATGACTGAAATATTGGAGTTATCAGACAAAGACTTTAAAGTAGATATTTTAGCTATGCTTCATGAGATAAAATTAGGTACACTTTCAATGAATTGCAAGATAGAGGATCTCAGCAGTGAAATGAAAATGGCAAAATAGAACTAAATGTAAATATTAGAACTGATAAAATAATATCTGAAAAGAAAACTAACTTCAATGGATGTGTTCATTAGAAGAATGCAGATGACAAAGGAAAGACTAAATGAAACTGAAGCTAGATGAAAACAAATAGTGTAATTTGAAAAAAGAAACTGAAAAAGTCTCAGGGATCTGTGACACAATATAAAAACTTCTAACATTTATGTCATTAGGTCTCAGAGGTGAGAGATAAACAAGCAGAGGAAAAAAAGTGTGAAGAAATAAAGGCTGAAAACTTTCCAAATTTGGTAAATAAATGTACAGATTCAAGAAGTTTAGAAAACTCCACAAAGAATAAACTCAGAGAAAGCCAGCTCTAAATATGTCACAATCAAACTAATGAAAACCACAAATGTAAAAAAATTGAAAAGCAACTAGAAAAAAGGATGTGTTATATAGAGTGGGAAAAGGATTTGAATAATTATGTTTTTCATTAATAACCATGGAGGCTACAAGACATTGAGACAATTTTAAAGTGTGAAAGAAAAGATTGTTAACCCAGAATTCTATATCCAGAGAAAATATTCTTCAGTAATGAAAGTGAAATAGGGAAATTCTCAGATGATGGATAACTAAGAGAAAGCACTGAGAGCAGACCTGTTCTAAAGAAATGCTAAAGGAAGATATTCAGGTTAATGAGATACAACCAAAGAGAGGGTTTTTCAGATATCAAGGAAGGACAAGAAAAGGATAAATATGTAAGTAAATATAAAAGATGATTTGTTCCTCTTAAACTTAAAATAAAATATGTATGAATATTGAAATCCAAGCATAATATCACCCTAAGGGCTTTTCAAAGCACATTGATGTAATACATATGACCACAGTAAAATAAATGTCATTGGGTGGTGGGTGTAGAGACTGATATGGTTGTAAGTTTTCTGTCTTATTAGAAGTGATAAAATATTAACTCTAATTTGACTCTGAAAGGTTGGATATTTTAATCCTTAGATAAATCATTACAAATACAAAAGCTAGAATTAAAAGCAAATACAATTTTATGATTTCCAGTCTGGCACAGAGTGAGCTTGGAAGTTGTCACTCTATTCTAACAACAAATAAAAATCCGAATAAACTGGAGAAAATTAACAACTCTTCTTAGATCCATTAGAGAAGTGAGGTCACAGGGCAAACCACTGCCCCTGAAATTGAAGAGACAGACAGGTGAATATAGAGAATCGCAACTTACAAGAACAGAAACCCAAAAGCAGAAACTTCACAAGACCCAGTACTAGGGTAAGAAAACCTGAACTGTAATTGACAAATGGCTGGAGGCCGAGTGTGGACACATCTGAAAGTTAAAAACTCCAGTGAGACCCAGTCTTAAGTGTCTCCATGCTTTTGTGAGTTTTACCTCCTGGAGCTGTACCAGGTCCACACAAGTGAATATCAGAGAAAAATTCCCTCATGCTTCTGGCAAGAGAAGGGAAAAGGAACCATTTTGCAATATACCAGAGCACTCTGTTCTTTAGAAGGTCTGCCTTCAAGAAAAACCATTTTATCAGAGTCTAAGCCATTGAGGCTTTTTCAGAACCTAACTGACCTGGGTAAAAAGAAATTCCCAACTTCAGTCTATTCTGCCCTTCCATGTGAGGGAAGGGAAATACCCAACTGCAATCCACCCTAACCATCTTGCCTCATCTAAGGTGGTGGGGGGAGTGTAGACTGAATAGCAATTGTGAAATTTACAGTTTAGAAGCATAGAATCACTTCTTAGTTAAATTAGGCTCATGGAGACCTCATCACAGGATGATAAAATGCTCCCCCACCACTTACTCCACACTTTACCACAACATTTCTAAAGGCCTATTTGCCACAGTTCTTTTATGCAGTACATCACCTGGCTATGAAGAAAAACTTACAAAGCACACTAAAAGGGAAAAAAAAAATAGGTTGAAGAGACAGAGCAAGCATCAGAAGTAGACTCAGATATGGCAGGAATGTCGGAATTATCATACTAGAAATTTAAAACAACTATGGGCTCTAATGGATAAAGTAGACAGCATGTAAGAACACACGGACAAGGTAAGCAGAGAGATGGACATTCTAAGAAAGAATAAAAAAGAAATGCTAGTGATAAAAAACACTGCAACAGAAATGAAGAATGCCTTTCATGGGTTTACTAGTAGACTGAACATGGCTGATGAAAGAATCTCTGAGTTTGAGACTAGAAACTTCCAAAGCAGAAAAGCAAAGATAAAACAGACTGAAAAGGGACAGAAAATCCAAGAACTGTGGTAAAACTGCAAAAGGTATAACATATGTGCAATGGAAATTTCAGAAGGAGGAGAAAGTGAGAGTGGAACAGAAGAAATATTTGAAGCAATAATAATGGAGAAATTCTACAAATTAATGTCAGACACCAAATCGTAGGTCCAGAAAGCTCAGAGAACACCACACAGGATAAATGTCAAAAACTCTACACCTAAGCATATCATCATATTCAAACTGCAAAAAATCAAAGATAAAGAAAACTCTTGAAAGAAGCCAGAAGGAAAACACATGTTCCTGCCTGTTGTCATCCGTTTTCCTGGGAAGAACTCTTCTCCTAGAGCAATGCCCTAGGCCTTAGTTGGAGTATGGTCTCTATAGGTGAAGGCTTTGCTCTCCATCAGCTGTGATTTATAAAAGTGAAACCTTTAAACCTTTTGGGGTAAAAATAACTGTTAAAAGAAGTTCTCCAGAAAAAATGAAAATTATGGGTCAGACACTTGGATTCACATAGCAAAAGGAAGACCATGGGAAAATCAGTAAGTGAATGTAAAATTAAAACTTTTATTTTCTTACACTTAATTAATCTAACAGATAAGTTTGCTAAAAATAATATCAATATGTTCATATATGTGTTTAAATATATATGTTTATATATAAGTGAAATGAATGACAGCAATTATAGAAGGGAAGGGAGGGAGATACTAAAATTCTTTTATTATTATAAGGAACTCACACTATCCATGAAGTGGTACAGTGTTACTTGACAGTGAACTTGGGCCAGGCCTGCTGGCTCATGCCTGTAATTCTAGCACTTTGGGAGGCTAAGGCAAGAGGATCCCTTTAGCCCAGGATTTGGAGACACAGCCTGGGCAACATAGAGGAAACCTGTCTCTATTTTAAAAAAGAAAAGAAAATGAATTTGGATTAGTTTTTAATGTATATTGCAAACTCAATTGAATAAATAAAGAAAAGGAGAAAAAATAAGTATAACTGACATGTTTTATGTCAGAGAAAATGGAATCATGTAAAATTCTCAGTTAAGACCACAAGATACAAAAGAACATGAAGATAAAAATAGAAACATAAAACAAGGGCAACAAATGGAAAACAGTATCAAACATTGTAGATATTAGCCCAATCATATCAATAATCACTTTAAGTGGTCACTTTGGCAGTACATATACTAAAATTGGAAAGATACAGAGAAGATTAGCATGTCCATTGTGTAAGGATGACATGCAGATTTGTGAAGCATTCCATATTTTCATGGAAGGAAAAACTAGTACCAGCCACTGCAAAAATACACTGAAGTACAAAAACAAATGACACTATGAAGAAACTGTATCAACTAGTTTGCAAAATAATCAGCTAGCATCATGATGACAGGATCAAATTTACACATAACAATAACCTTAAATGTAAATGGTCTGAATGCCTCAATTAAAAGACTCAGACCGGCAAACTGGATAAAAAGTCAAGACCCATCGGTGTGCTGTATTCAAGAGACCCATCTCACATGCAAAGACACATAGGCTCAAAATAACGGGATGAAGAAAAATTAACCAAGCAAATGGAAAGCAGAAAAAAGCAGGGGTTGCAATCCTAGTTTCTGACAAAACAGACTTTAAACCAACAAAAATAAAAAAAAAGACGAAGGGCATTACATAATGGTAAAGGAATCAATTCAACAAGAAGAGCTGACAATCCTAAATATATAAGCACCCAATACAGGGGCACCAAGATTCATAAAACAAGTTCTTAGAGACCTACAAAGAGACTCAGACTCCCACACAATAGTAGTGGGAGACTTTAACACTCCATTGTCAGACAGATCAATGAGACAGAAATTTAACAAGTATATTCAGGACTTGAACTCAGCTCTAGATCAGGTGGACCATGTTAGGGTTTGAAGAGAAGGCAAGGGTTAAAGACACACACACACACACACACACACACACACACACACACACACACACACACACAGGGTAGCTTAACAGCAAATGCAGGTTTTGTGTCCAGCGTAAGACCTACAGAAGTGGGAGACCAGTTTAATGCCAGTGCACACCACTGCTAACAGGCTTGGGCAATTTATCGGCCTGAACGGGCAGTGTCTGGTGGGGCGGGGCAAGGGCTGCTGCCTGGGAAAATGTTGATAACGTGTTCCCATGATGAGGCTGTTCTGGCCCTTGTTTTGGTGGAATGTGGTGTTCCTTGCACTTTCTCCCAGCAGAATATGATAATAGGCAGGCTGTTTCTCATGGCCCACATCTCCAGTGGAATGTTTCACTTTGACCAAGGTCTGCAAAATGGTGGGGGACTCATAAAATGGTGCGGTTTGGACTAACATTCTTACTTTCTGCTTTAATATAAAAGGAAGAGGGGTGTTGTTGATTATCTGGTTCTTTCTGTTGAATAGGGGCACTGTAGTAAGGGTTTGGGTTTTTAAGCAGTGGGTGTCCAACTTCAGAGTTGTTTTCCTGCAGGCACTGATACTGGACTTGGCAGAGGAGAAGGATGGTATCAATGTGTTTCTGGGTGGTTGCCTGGACTAGGGAGTTCAGCCTTCGGGAGATAAAGCAGGATATGAAGGTGAGTATACATGGGCCAATTATTAGTATTAGGAGGAGGAAGACGAGTGACCCTAAGAAAGGGGCAACCTGCTATCCCAGTGCTGAGTGCAGCAGAGACGTTTAGTTCTGCTAACAGGGGAGTTAAGTGTACAGGCCATTGGGTATATGTGGAGGAGGAGGAAATAGGGATTACTAAAGGAACCTGAATGGTTTGGTTGTTAGGCAAAATGTTAATGTTTGGAGATTAAAACACCAGAGTGTATGTTTTTGACTCACCTGCCAGCAGGCAAAGATAAGATTTTTTACCACATAGTGAAAAAGACCAGGGGTTGACAGGCAAGAGTTGTAAGCGAAGGTAGTGAGCCATGAGAAGATGGGGGTTGAATCCTGGACAAACTTTTATCCCAACTTTCTTGTTTCTCTAGGTTGAATAGCTGTTAACAAGGGTAACCCCTGTGAGGGCCTGATAGGGAATGTTGGTGGGGGAGGAGGCGAAGGTTGTTTGGTTTTGGAGAGAGATAGAGAAATGGATTTTTGCTAACTAATAGCCATTGTGGTTCTTTTATGGCAGAAGGATATAGGTTGCAGTTGAGGGAACTGTTTGTGCATTTTTTCCAGGGAGAGCCCTTGAGTTGTCTACACGGGGAGCTGTGCCAGCAGCGAGGGGAGGGGTTGGTAAGAGGTTTTTAACAGTTTGAAGAAAGAGGGGAATGTGACTGATTTAAGAGGCAATGTATAAGGTTGACGAAGGGGGCCCAACTGTCAGAGGTTGTGGGTGGGGACTTAGAGTATCCCACAGACAAAGAGGACAAAAGGAGAAAAAGGAGATTTGAGAAGGAGTGAAATTTTGGAAGGTGCCCTGTAGCCATAGCTCCTGGATTAATGTGAGGAATGTGAGTGGACTACCTAGGGATGTGGGGAGGGAATACCAGGAAATATCTGAAACAAGGTATAAGAGAAGATCTGAAATTGGAGGCAGAGAGTGTTATGGACCAGGGCCTTCTGGATTGGCAACTTCTGGAATTCTTGTTAAGCACAGTAAGGTTGGTCCTGTGAAGAAGGAATAATATCTTGGGGATGAGAAAATTTCTGGATATGAATCTTGTGCTCTTTTTAACTTGGAATGGTGTATCCAGTGTGGAAAGGACATTACCTTTGCTGCTGTGGGAGTAGTTAAGATAATCTGGTTAGGACCCATCCATTCAGGTTGGACAGGTTAGGAGGAGGAGCCTGCAATCCAGATGCAGCTCTCTGGTTGTAGGGACAAGGAGGAGTGTTTGGAGGATGGACTTTTAGACTGGGGCATTTGCGTGCTATTAGATGTTGAGTGAGGTGTAATGCCAGCCACGTATCCTGTACAGAAGAGAGAGCAGATACAGGGAGATTCTGGAGGATAAAAGAGCATTTGTACATGAGTTTAAATGGGCTTAGGCTGAGGGGCTTTTGGGGAATGGTTCGCAAATGCATGAGGGCCAATGGGAGAAGTGAAGTCCAGACCATCTTAACGTCTAGGGAGAGTTTGGTTAGTTGTTGTTTTGAAAGAGCATTGGCCCATTTAATTTTACCTAAAGACTGGGAGGAGTAAGGAATATGAAAAGTCCATTTAATGTTTACAGCCTTTGCCAGCTGTTAGTTAAACTGAAACAAATGCTGACCCATTGTCTACTGGATGGAAGAGGGGAGTTTAAACTGGGGGATAATATGGGTGAGGAGAATAGAAGTGATGGTGTGTGCCTTTTTGGTGGTGGTAGGAAAAGCTTTTATCCATCCAGAGAATGTATCTACTATTGTTAGAAGGTACTGAACTTGTTTTACGGGGTACATGTGCGTGAAGTCAATCTGCCAGTCCTGCCCTGCCAGGTGCCCTCAGGCCTGATGTGTGGGGAAAGGGGGTTGTTTGATAGTTTCCTGACAGTAAGTTTGAGTGCAAAGGGAACATGCCTTAGTAATATCTTTGAGATTCACAGCCATGGTAGGAGAATCTATATAAGTTTTAAGAGCTGGAGTAGGGGGCAGTAACTGGCATAAAAATGGTTGTGCACATATGAAAGTACAGAATGTTTCTGGGACTTGTGCAAAAAAATTTATCATTGAGGTAGAACTATTTTCCTTCCTGAACCATTCCAGCCTGGGTGAGTGAGGTTTGTTTTGCCTGGGTATATACAGGGTGTATGCTGGGAAAAATGGGCAATAATGATTTTTTTTTTTTTGAGATGGAGTCTTGCTTGTTGCCCAGGCTGGAGTGCAGTGGCATGATTTCGGCTCACTGCAACCTCTGCCTCCTGGGTTCATACAATTGTCCTGCCTCAGCCTCCCACATAGCTGGGACTACAGGTGCCTACCATCACACCTGGCTAATTTTTTGTACTTTTTATTATACTTTAAGTTCTAGGATACATGTGCACAATGTGCAGGTTTGTTATATATGTATACATGTGCCATGTTGGTGTGCTGCACCCATCAACTCATCATTTACATTAGGTATATCTCCTAATGCTATCCC
>NW_016825253.1:5143-16899 GCF_001698545.2 Rhinopithecus bieti | reverse complement strand
TGCTTCCTTCAGGAGCTGTTGTAAGGCAGGTCTGGTGGTGACAAAATCTCTCAGCATTTGCTTGTCTGTAAAGGATTTTATTTTTCCTTCACTTATGAAGCTTAGTTTGACTGGGTATGAAATTTTGGGTTGAAAATTCTTTTCTTTAAGAATGTTGAATATTGTCCCCCCCTCCCCCCGCCCTTCTGGCTTGTAGAGTTTCTGCCGAGATCCGCTATTAGTCTAATGGGCTTCCCTTTGTGGGTAACCCGACCTTTCTCTCTGGCTGCCCTTAACATTTTTTCCTTCATTTCAACTTTGGTGAATCTGACAATCATGTGTCTTGGGGTTGCTCTTCTCAAGGAGTATCTTTGTGATGTTCTCTGTATTTCCTGAATTTGAATGTTGGCCTGCCTTGCTAGGTTGGGGAAGTTCTCCTGGGTAATATCCTGAAGTGTTTTCCAGCTTGGTTCCATTCTCCCCGTCACATTCAGGTACACCAATCAGAGGTAGATTTGGTCTTTTCACATAGTCCCATATTTCTTGTAGGCTTTGTTCATTTCTTTTTACTCTTTTTTTCTCTAAAATTATCTTCTCACTTCATTTCATTCATTTGATTTTCAATCACTGACACCCTTTCTTCCAGTTGATTGAATTGGCTACTGAAGCTTGTGCATGAGTCACGTAGTTCTCGTGCCATGGTTTTCAGCTCCGTCAGGTCATTTAAGGTGTTCTCTATGCTGGTTATTCTAATTAGCCATTTGTCTAATCTTTTTTCAAGGTTTTTAGCTTTTTGCAATGGGTTCGAACATTCTCCTTTAGCTTGGAGAAGTTTGTTATTACGATCGTCTGAAGCTTTCTTCTCTCAACTCGTCAAAGTCAGAGCTTTGCTCTGTTGCTGGCAAGGAGCTGCTTTCCTTTGGAGGAGAGGAGGCGCTCTGATTTTTAGAATTTTCAGCTTTTCTGCTCTGGTTTCTCCCCATCTTTGTGGTTTTATCTACCTTTGGTCTTTGATCATGGTGACATACAGATGGGGTTTTGGTACGGCTGCCCTTTCCGTTTGTTAGTTTTCCTTCTAACAGTCAGGATCATCAGCTGCAGGTCTGTTGGAGTTTGCTGGAGGTCCACTCCAGACCTGTTTGCCTGGGTATCACCAGCAGAGGCTGCAGAGCTGCAAATATTGCAGAACAGCCTTGTTGCTGCCTGATTGTTCCTCTGGAAACTTTGTCTCAGAGGGGCACTGGCCATATGAAGTGTCAGTCCGTCCCTACTGGCAGATGCCTCCCAGTTAGGCTACTCAGGGATCAGGGACCCACTTGAGGATGCAGTCTGTCCATTCTCAGATCTCAAACTCTGTGCTGGGAGATCCACTACTCTCTTCAAAGCTGTCAGACAGGGAAGTTTAAGTCTGCAGAAGTTTCTGCTGCCTTTGGTTCAGCTATGCCCTGCCCCTAGAGGTGGAGTCTAAAAAGGAAGGCAGGCAGGCCTCCTTGAGCTGCGGTGGGCTCCACCCAGTTTGAGCCTCTGCCACTTTGTTTACCTACTCAAGCCTCAGCAATGGCAGGTGTCCCTCCCCCAGCCTCGCTGCTACCTTGCAGTTAGATCTCAGACTGCTGTGCTAGCAATGAGGGAGGCTCCGTGGGCGTGGGACCCTCTGGGCCAGGTGTGGGATATAATCTCCTGGTGTGCCATTTGCTAAGACCCTTGGTAAAGCGCAGTATTGGGATGGGAGTTACCCGATTTTCCAGGTGTTGTGTGTCTCAGTTCCCCTGGCTAGGAAAAGGGATTCCCTTCCCCCTTGCGCTTCCCAGGTGAGGCGATGCCTCGCCCTGCTTCAGCTCTTGCTGGTCGGGCTGCAGCAGCGGACCAGCACCAATTGCCCGGCACTCCCCCAGTGAGATGAACCCGGTACCTCAGTTGAAAATGCAGAAATCACCCGTTTTCTGTGTCACTCACGCTGCAAGCTGGAGGCTGGAGCTGTTCCTATTCAGCCATCTTGGGCGTGCCCCCTAATTTTTTGTATTTTTAGTAGAGACAGGGTTTCACCATGTTAGCTAGGATGGTCTCGACCTCCTGACCTCGTGATCCATCTGCCTCGGCCTCCCAAAGTGTTGGGATTACAGGTGTGAGCCAGTGGACCTGGCCAATGATGGGGTTTTAAGAGCTGCCTGCTGGACTGCCATATTTGCTAAAACCTTTCTCTTGGTTATGGTATTTGTAGCCTTTTGGTGTCCCTTACAATGGATAATGGCAGTCTGTAGTTGAGTTTAGCCGCCTCCAGCAGCTTGTGTATGAGTTTGATTTTCCTATGGGTGTTCCTTTTGTAGTTAGAAAACCCCTTGCCTGCCAGATTAAGGTGTGAGAGTGTAGGATATGATATGCATATTTTGAATTGATGTAAATGTTAACACTCCCTTTGCTAGGATGAGGGACCTGGTTAGGGCAACCAGCTTTGCCTGTTTAGAGGTAGTTCTGCCTGTTGAGAGGTAATTCTGCCTTTGGGAGATAGTATGGGGTGAAAGAACATTGAATTCTAGGAGTTTATTTTCAGCAATGATAGTGTAGCCAGCTGCTGGCCATGGCTCCCTAAAAGAGCTTCCATTAATGAACCATGTAAGTGTTTTCCTGCAAAGGGGCTTCTGAGATGTTTTGGAAGGGGGAGAAAAGGGAGTTCAAGAGGTTCAGGAAGGAGTAATAGAGCTCAGAGCTGGAGGTATTTACAGGTAGGAGGGTGGCTAGCTTGAGAGCTTTACATCTCTGGAAGGTGATTAGAGAGTTTCCTATGAATAAGGCATGCACCTGCTGTAAATGGGATGATGGGAGGTATAGAAGAGATTGGTGGCTTATGAAGTTCTGTAGGTTATGGGAAGATGTAGGTTGGTAGAGAGTGAGTTTCTGTGCCTATGAGGCCAGCAATGTGGCTGCACCCAATAGTTTTAGGCAGGGTGGCCAGCCTTGGATGACAGAGTCCAGTTGTTTTGAGAGGTATGCAGTGGCTTGTGGGGCATTGCCATATGTTTGGTAGAGTAGTCCAAGAGCAAGGGCTTGGTCACAATGTATATACAGAGGAAAGAGCTTGGTGTGGTTGGGCAGTCTCAGTACTGGGACCATTTTAGGCATTTTTTCAGTTTTTGAAGTGGGAGTTGATGGGGCAAGCTGGGTTCAGGGGTTCTAGGATGGGCCCATGTGAGGCCATGTAGAGTGGCTTGGTCAGCAAGTTGAAGTTGGAAATCCACAGTCAGAATTATCCCACAAGGCCCAAGAAGGAGAGGAGGTCCTTTGAAGGGGCATGTCCCAAATTAGCTCCTTGCTTTGGATTGGGATGGCTGGAGAGTTAGGGATTAGGACAAGTCCAAGGTAAGTAACCTGGGTTTGGGCTACCTGAGCCTTTGTGGGTGAGACCAAATATCCTCAGCTATGGAGGAAGTTTAAAAGGTGTGTTGCATGGACAGATGGAGGGGCTACAGAGAAGGAGGTTATTGACGTATTAGAGGAGGGTGCTAGGAGCAAGGGGAAGTTCAGCCTAGTCCTTGGTGAGGACCTGTCCAAATAAGTGGGTGCTATCTCAGAACCCCTGTGGAAGTACAGTCCATGTTAGTTGGATGGATGTTTGAGTATCAGGATCTGACTAAGTGAAACCAAAAAAACTTTGAGAAGCCAGATTTAAGGGAATAGTGAAAAAGGCATCATTTAAATCCAATATAGAGAAGTGTGGGGTAGATGGGGGAATATGGGAAAGTACAGTGTATGGCTTGGGGACCACCAGATGGATTGGCACCACTGCCTGGTTTACAAATCAGAGATCCTGGATAAAGTGGTAAGATCCCATCTGTCTTTTTGACAACCACGATGGGGTGTTGTGGGAAGACTTTACAGGCTTGAGAATTTGAGCTTGTAAAAGTTTACAGGTAATAGGTTTGAGGCCCCTGAGGCTGGCTGGGTTAAGGGGATATTGAGACTGACGAAGGAAAATGGACGGGTTTTGGAGGGTTATTTTAACTGGGATGTGATGTGTGGCCATTGTGGGTTTAGAAACATTCCAAACTTTAGGATTGACAGAAAGTAACAGAGTGGATAATGAGAATGAAGGGGGGGAGAGGGAAGAATCTGGCCTGGAGAGTAAAATAAAATGGGTAGAATCGCCGGAGACAAATTGTATGGAGGTGTGGAATTTACTTAATATGTCCTGCCTCAAGATAGGGGTAGGGCACTGAGGGTTAACCAGGAAGGAGTGGGTAAAGGGAGTGTTAAATGGGTGCGTAAGTGGAAAACAAAAAAAGTGAGTTGTTGTAATCCTAATCTCTGATAAAACAGAATTTAAACCAACAGAGATCAAAAGAGACAAAGAAGGCCATTACATAATGGTAAAGGGATCAACTCAACAAGAAGAGCTAACTATCCTAAATATATATGCACCCAATATGGGAGCACTTAGATTCATAAAGCAAGTCCTTAGAGACTTACAAAGAGACTTAGACCCCCACAAAATAATAATGTGTGACTTTAAAACCCCACTGTCAACATTAGACAGATCAACGAGACAGAAAGTTAACAAGGATATCCAGGAATTGAACTCAGCCCTGCGCCAAGCAGACCTAATAGACATCTGCAGAACTCTCCACCCCAAATCAACAGAATATACATTCTTCTCAGCACCACATTGCACTTATTCCAAAATTGACCACATAGTTGGAAGTAAAGCACTCCTCAGCAAATGGAAAAGAACGGAAATTATAACAAACTGTCTCTCAGACCACAGTGCAATTAAACTAGAACTCAGGACTAAGAAACTCAATCAGAACCGCTCAACTACATGGAAACTGAACAACCTGCTTCTGAATGACTACTGGGTACATAACGAAATGAAGGCAGAAATAAAGATGTTCTTTGAAACCAATGAGAACAAAGATACAACATACCAGAATCTCTGGGACACATTTAAAGCAGTGTGTAGAGGGAAATTTATAGCACTAAATGCCCACAAGAGAAAGCAGGAAAGATCTAAAATTGACACTCTAACATCACAATTAAAAGAACTAGAGAGGCAAGAGCAAACACATTCAAAAGCTAGCAGAAGGCAAGAAATAACTAAGATCAGAGCAGAACTGAAGGAGATAGAGACACAAAAAACCCTCCAAAAAATCAATGAATCCAGGAGTTGGTTTTTTGAAAAGATCAACAAAATTGACAGACCGCTAGCAAGACTAATAAAGAAGAAAAGAGAGAGGAATCAAATAGATGCAATAAAAAATGATAAAGGGGATATCACCACCGACCCCACAGAAATACAAACTACCATCAGAGAATACTATAAACACCTCTACGCAAATCAACTAGAAAATCTAGAAGAAATGGATAATTTCCTGGACACTTACACTCTCCCAAGACTAAACCAGGAAGAAGTTGAATCCCTGAATAGACCAATAGCAGGCTCTGAAATTGAGGCAACAATTAATAGCCTACCCACCAAAAAAAGTCCAGGACCAGATGGATTCACAGCTGAATTCTACCAGAGGTACAAGGAGGAGCTGGTACCATTCCTTCTGAAACTATTCCAATCAATAGAAAAAGAGGGAATCCTCCCTAACTCATTTTATGAGGCCAACATCATCCTGATACCAAAGCCTGGCAGAGACACAACAAAAAAAGAGAATTTTAGACCAATATCCCTGATGAACATCGATGCAAAAATCCTCAATAAAATACTGGCAAACCGGATTCAGCAGCACATCAAAAAGCTTATCCACCATGATCAAGTGGGCTTCATCCCTGGGATGCAAGGCTGGTTCAACATTCGCAAATCAATAAACGTAATCCAGCATATAAACAGAACCAAAGACAAGAACCACATGATTATCTCAATAGATGCAGAAAAGGCTTTTGACAAAATTCAACAGCCCTTCATGCTAAAAACGCTCAATAAATTCGGTATTGATGGAACGTACCTCAAAATAATAAGAGCTATTTATGACAAACCCACAGCTAATATCATACTGAATGGGCAAAAACTGGAAAAATTCCCTTTGAAAACTGGCACAAGACAGGGATGCCCTCTCTCACCACTCCTATTCAACATAGTGTTGGAAGTTCTGGCTAGGGCAATCAGGCAAGAGAAAGAAATCAAGGGTATCCAGTTAGGAAAAGAAGAAGTCAAATTGTCCCTGTTTGCAGATGACATGATTGTATATTTAGAAAACCCCATCGTCTCAGCCCAAAATCTCCTTAAGCTGATAAGCAACTTCAGCAAAGTCTCAGGATACAAAATTAATGTGCAAAAATCACAAGCATTCTTATACACCAGTAACAGACAAGCAGAGAGCCAAATCAGGAATGAACTTCCATTCACAATTGCTTCAAAGAGAATAAAATACCTAGGAATCCAGCTTACAAGGGATGTAAAGGACCTCTTCAAGGAGAACTACAAACCACTGCTCAGTGAAATCAAAGAGGACACAAACAAATGGAAGAACATACCATGCTCATGGATAGGAAGAATCAATATCGTGAAAATGGCCATACTGCCCAAGGTTATTTATAGATTCAATGCCATCCCCATCAAGCTACCAATGAGTTTCTTCACAGAATTGGAAAAAACTGCTTTAAAGTTCATATGGAACCAAAAAAGAGCCCGCATTGCCAAGACAATCCTAAGTCAAAAGGACAAAGCTGGAGGCGTCACGCTACCTGACTTCAAACTATACTACAAGGCTACAGTAACCAAAACAGCATGGTACTGGTACCAAAACAGAGATATAGACCAATGGAACAGAACAGAGTCCTCAGAAATAATACCACACATCTACAGCCATCTGATCTTTGACAAACCTGAGAGAAACAAGAAATGGGGAAAGGATTCCCTATTTAATAAATGGTGCTGGGAAAATTGGCTAGCCATAAGTAGAAAGCTGAAACTGGATCCTTTCCTTACTCCTTATACGAAGATTAATTCAAGATGGATTAGAGACTTAAATGTTAGACCTAATACCATAAAAACCCTAGAAGAAAATCTAGGTAGTACCATTCAGGACATAGGCATGGGCAAGGACTTCATGTCGAAAACACCAAAAGCAACAGCAGCAAAAGCCAAAATTGACAAATGGGATCTCATTAAACTAAAGAGCTTCTGCACAGCAAAAGAAACTACCATCAGAGTGAGCAGGCAACCTACAGAATGGGAGAAAATTTTTGCAATCTACTCATCTGACAAAGGGCTAATATCCAGAATCTACAAAGAACTCAAACAAATTTACAAGAAAAAAACAGCCCCATCAAAAAGTGTCAAAGAATATGAACAGCACTTCTCAAAAGAAGACATTTATACAGCCAACAGACACATGAAAAAACGCTAATCATCACTTGCCATCAGAGAAATGCTAATCAAAACCACAATGAGATACCATCTCACACCTGTTAGAATGGCAATCATTAAAAAGTCAGGAAACAACAGGTGCTGGAGAGGGTGAGGAGAAATAGGAACACTTTTACACTGTTGGTAGGACTGTAAACCAGTCCAACCATTGTGGAAGACAGTGTGGCAATTCCTCAAGGATCTAGAACTAGAAATACCATTTGACCCAGCCATCTCATTACTGGGTATATACCCAAAGGATTATAAATCATGCTGCTATAAAGACACATGCATACGTATGTTTATTGTGTCACTATTCACAATAGCAAAGACTTGGAACCAACCCAAATGTCCATCAGTGACAGACTGGATTAAGAAAATGTGGCACTGTACACCATGGAATACTATGCAGCCACAAAAAAGGATGAGTTCATATCCTTTGTAGGGACATGGATGCAGCTGGAAACCATCATTCTCAGCAAACTTTCGCAAGAAAAGAAAACCAAACACCGCATATTCTCACACTTATGTGGGAACTGAACAATGAGATCACTTGGACTCGGGAAGGGGAACATCACACACCCGGGCGTATCATGGGGGGGAGGGGGGAGGGATTGCATTGGGATTTATACCTGATGTAAATGACGAGTTGATGGGTGCTGATGAGTTGATGGGTGCAGCACACCAACATGGCACAAGTATACATATGTAACAAACCTCCACGTTTTGCACATGTACCCTAGAACTTAAAGTATAATAATAAAAAAAATAGGTTGCATAATAGAGGACCAATCTCTTTATGCCTAGAGGGGAGTTTGTGAACTCCCATAATAGAGATAGAAGAACTGAGAAAGGTTCCAGAATATTCTGGTAAAACTGAGTAACTAGCCCCCATATCTAATAGGAAAGATATGGGCTGACCAGAGACTGACAGCATTACCCTGGGTTCTGAGGCAGTAGTGGCGACGGGCCAATGGATTCTGGGCCCTGTCAGTCTTCAGTTAGAGGTGGTGAAGCGGGATGAAGGGTTTGACTGAGCACAGTCCAACTTCCAGTGTTTTCTTTTTTTTTTTTTTTTTTTTGTTTTTTTTTTTCTTTTTTTTTTGAGACAGCATTTTGCTCTTGTCACACAGGCTGGTGTGCAATGGCATGATCTCATCCTCCTGGGTTCCAGTGATTCTCCTGCCTCAGCCTCCTGACTAGCTGGGATACAGGCAGTTACCACCATGCCGAGCTAATTTTTGTATTTTTAGTAGAGACGGGGTTTCACCATGTTGGCCAGATTGGTCTCAAATTCCTGACCTCTGGTGATCCACCTGCCTTGGCCTCCCAAAGTGCTGGGATTATAGGCATGAGCTACTGTGCTTGGCCCAGTGTTTCTTGACACCACAGATAGGGTAAGGTTTTGAGAGTGGCCTGGGATTAGGGCAGGCTTTTGCTCAGTGATCCTGTTGGCCACACTAAAAACAGGCTTCTGGCAGTGACTGTTGCAAAGCTGAGGACTTCTGCATGCATTGGGAACCCTGTTGAATGACAGCTGCCAGCATCTGGTATTTAGCCTGGTGTCTTAGTTTTTGGGTTTTTAGTTCTTCCTCTCTATTGTTAAAGACCTTAAGGCCACTTTGATTAAGTCTATTTGGGAGGTTTGAGGGCTATTCTCCAATTTTAAAAATTTCTTTTGGATGTCTGGGACTGACTGAGAGATGAAGTGTAAATGGAGGTAGATTCTGCCCTTATTGGTATTAGGGATTGATGTGGTATATTTAGTCATGGCCTTTGAAAGGTGGGAGAGGAAAAGAGCGGGGGTGGCTTTATTTATGCCAGCTAAGAGACTTGATATTATATGGCCTTGTTGCTGTCTGTCTGCAGAAGTTGCCTGATAATCCCAATTGGGGTTAGTTCTGGGGACAGCTAGGATCTCTACTGGGTTATGGGCAGCATCTTGTTGGTGGAGGTTGTTTGCATGGGCCTGGGCATTCATCCATATGTGTCCCCTGTCCTCCAGGGTGAGGGTGGAGGAGAGGATTACATATATGTTGTGCTAGGTAAGGTTATAAGTTTGAGTGACACAAAGAAATTCCTTGTGGAAAGACGTGGGATCCGTTGAAAAGGAGCCAATTATCTTTTTAAGCTGGGAGAGGATGGCTAGGGCGAAGGGAACATGAGCTGGGATTATGCCTTTGACCCTTTCCACCTCCTGCAAGGAAAGGACTTTGGAAGGCCTTTGGGTGTGTGCCTGGTTTTCAGTGAAAGGGGGTTGGGTGTGAGAGCTGATTTGCCATGGAGAAGGCAAAGGGGGATGGAGGACAAAAGTAAGAGGGTGGAGGAGCTGGAGCCAAAGGAGAATAAGGAGGGGATGGTGGTGGGAGGGGGACCGAGGGAGGGGGATTGTTTACCAGGTTGAAATTAGAGGAGGGATTGTCCAGAGGAGGAGGTAATTTGCAGGTTTTTCATTGAGGAGGAGGATTTGAAAAGCTGAACATGATTGGCAGAGAGAGAGAGAGCCACAAACAGAGATAAGCAAATCACCTTGGATCATTTACCATTGTGTTGGAGGAAGTTTTTTAGATTATGTTGAATTTGGAAATTGAATGTTTTGTTTTTTGGCCATTGACTATTGTTGTCCATTTTACACTGGGGCTAGGCAACATAACAGAGGAAAGTAAGGCATTCTGTTTTAATGGAATACACCAAGCCCTCGGCTTGGAGGATCCAGATGAGACATTTGAGAGGAGTGAATAAGGTATTCAGTTTTAATGGAGTCCACCAAGCCCTGGGCTGGGAGGATCCAGATGAGTCACCCGAGAGTGGTGTCTTGAGGTGGTTTGAGGATACTTGCCCCATACTGGTGGCTGGAAGGGTGAGAAATTTAGAAGAGGGGTGTGAGTACCCCAGAGGGGAGTGAATACTCCAAAGGAAAGTGAGTACCCTGGAGGGGAGTGAATACCCCAATTCCTCCTGGGAGAAGGGACACAGGAGAGCTGACGCATCCCCACACCTCTTTGCAGTCCCCCAGAGGCCGGAGCGGCTGGAGTGGTGAGCATTCAAGGGTGCCACCTGAGAAGGCAGGCCATGGTCTCCTGGTGACAGAGGAGACCTCTCACCCAGACTTGGGATTTTCTGGTGAACCATCAGAAATAGAGAGGAATCTGGAAAGGAGGAAAAGAGAGACTCACCCACTAATTGGAGATCGGTGTTGGATGTGATGTCCAGCAATGGGGATGATCCTTGTCAGAGCCACCCAGGAAAGAGAAAGAAAGAAAAAAGAGGATGGAGGGTTTGATCAGGATCTAGAGGTCAGCCCAGGGTTGGAGAAGATGAGAGAATAAGGGGAGCAGGTCTGGGAACAGGGAGTCTACTCAGGATCTGGAAGCAGTCCTGGGTCTAGTTTTTGCTGCTTGCTGCTTTCCAGGTTGCAAGAGAAGACTTACCTGTTTAGAACCCAATCCCCATCCCAGGTTTTGACACCAAAATGTTAGGTTTTGAAGGGAAGGCGAGAGTTAAAGAAAGACAGACACATAGAGAGAGGGCAGCTTAATGGCAACACAGGTATATTGCAAAACCTGTGAAGGTGGGGACCAGCTTAATGCCAGAGCCTACAGTGGCTTATAGGTTTGGGCAATTTATAGGCCTGGGTAGGAGGGAACTGTGGGGGCATGGCTTGCTGCCTGGAAAAATGTTGATAACCTGTTCCCAGGATGAGGTTGTTCTGGCCCTTGTTCTGGAAGAATGTGGTGTTCCTTGTACTTTCTCTCAGCAGAATATGATAAGAGGCAGGTTGTTTCTCATAGTCCAAACTACCATGGAATGTTTCACTTTGATCAAGATCTGCAAAATGGCAGGCAGCTTACAAAATGGTGCAATTTGGACTAACAGACCTGCTAGATATCTACAGAACTCTTCATCCAAAAACCACAGAATATACATTCTTATCAGTGCCTCATGGCACTTACTCTAAAATCGATCACATAATTGGAAATAAAACACTCCTCAGCTAATGCAAAAGAACTGAAGTAATAATAAACAGTTTCTCAGACCACAGGGCAATCAAATTAGAACTCAAGATTAAGAAACTCACTCAAAACCACACAACTACATGGAAATTGAACACCCTGCTCCTGAATGACTACTGGGTAAACAATGAAATAAAGGCAGAAATCAAGAAGTTCTTTGAAAACAATGAGAACAAAAAGACAACATACCAGAATCTCTGGGACACAGCTAAAGCAGTATTAACACGGACATTTATAGCACTAAATGCCCACATCAGAAAGTTCAAAAGATCACAAATCGACATCCTAACATCACAACTAAAAGAACTAGAGAAGCAAGAGCAAACAAATCCAAACACTAGCAAAAGACAAGAAATAACTAAGATCAGAGTGGAACTGAAGGAGATAAAAACACACACACACACACACACACACAC
>NW_016825253.1:0-3186 GCF_001698545.2 Rhinopithecus bieti | reverse complement strand
ACTATCATCAGAGTGAACAGACAACCTATCGAGTAGGAGAAAATTTTTGCAATCTATCCATCTGATAAAGGTCTAATACCCAGAATCTATAAGTAACTTAAACAAATTCACAAGAAAAAGACAATCCCATCAAAAAGTGGGCAAAGGACATGAAGAAACACTTATCAAAAGAAGACATTTATTCAGCCAACAAACATATGATAAGAAAGCTCAACATCACTGATCATTAGAGAAATGTAAATCAAAACCACAATGAGATACCATCTCACACCAGTCAGAATGATGATTATTAAGAAGTCAAGAAACAACAGATGCTGGTGAGGCTGTGGAGAAATAGAAATGCTTTTATACTGTCGGTGGGAATGTAAATTAGTTTAACCATTGTAGAAGACAGTTTGGTGATTCCTCAAGGATCTAGAACCAGAAATATTATTTGATCCAGCAATCCCATTATTGGGTATATACCCAAAGGAATATAAATCATTCTATTATAAAGATACATGCATGTGTATGTTCACTGCAGCACTATTCACAATAGTGAAGATATGGAATCAACCCAAATGCCCATCAATGATAGACTGGATAAAGAAAATGTGGTATGTATACACCACGGAATACTATGTAGCCATAAAAAGGAATGAGATCATGTCCTTTGCAGGGACATGGATGAAGCTGGAAGCCATTATCCTCAGCAAACTAACTCAGGAACAGAAAACCAAACACTGCATATTCTCATTCATATGTGGGAGCTGAACAATAAGAACACATGGACACAGGAAGGGGAACAACACTCACTGGGGCCTGTTGGGGGTGTGGGGGGAGGGAGAACATCAGGATAAATAGTGAATGTATGCAGGGCTTAATGCTTAGGTGATGGCTTGTTAGGTGCAGCAAACCACCATGGCACACATTTACCTATGTAACAAACCTGCACGTCCTGCACATGTATCCTTTGACCTTAAAATAAAATAAAATAAAATAAAAATAAAAAGTAGTTGGCTAGGTTTATATTTGAAATATAGACATTGCAGAATTTAGACATATAGGAAATCAAGATTCTGGGCACATTCATTGTAAAGTGCAGTCAGAAAGTCTCTGGTTATAAAGAGTAAATGGGATTAAGCAGGTGTTTTATAGGCAGTCTCCTCACACTGAATTGCAGCCGTGTGCTATTTTGAATGCAGTCTGACTTAATAACTCAAACATGCCAGTAACATACATGATAGAGCCAAAGTGCTGTAGTTAAATAATGGATTTTATAAACATTAAATGGTCTTTTAGCACCTGAATTTATTGCAAGAGTCAAGTAAGGGGTTATATATGCGTGCATTTTGGTCTGAATCTTGAACTTCTGTTAAATACTGATATAAATATGTCTCTTGAGATTGGTCTATAACAGATTTATAAAAAATGATTACTTTTCCTCTCAGGCTTTAAAAATTCTATTTTTGGCAACAAAATCTATGAGTTTTATTAAGCAAAGTAAAGTTTAGACCTTTACAAATAATCACTTTAAATGTCAGTGGTCTAAATAACCCAATTAAAAGACAGAAATTGTCAGAGGGAGTCAAGAAGCAATGCCCAGACATATATTTTCTACAAGGAATCCACTTTAAATATAAACACACATATAGATAAGGTAAAATGGATGGAGAATGATATACCATGTTGATACTAATAAAAATAAAGTGGTAGTAGCTGTATTAATTTCAGACAAAGCAGACTTCAGAGCAAAAAAAAAAAAAGTATCAGGATAAAGAGGTTTACTACATAATGATGAGGGCCAATTATACAACAGGGCTAACAATCCTTAATGTGTATGTACCTAACAAAAGGATCAAAATATATGAGGCAAAAAATGATAAAACTGTAAAAGGGAATAGATACATTCACTATTATAATTGGAGACTTTAACATGTCTTTTTCAGTAATGGACAGATTTAACAGGCAGAAAATTAATAAGGACCTAGAGAAAATCAACAGCACCATTAATCAAATAGATTTAATTAACACCAATTAAAAGGTACTTCATCAAACAACAGTAAGTTGTACATTGTTCTCAAGCTAACACAAAACATTTGCCAAGACTGATGACATTCTGGGCCACAAAACACCTTAACAAATTTGTATGGATATGAATCATACAATGTCTGCTCTCAAACCACAATGGAATTAAATGAGAAGTTAATAACTGAAAGATAGCTGGAAAATCCCAAAATACTTGGCAGTCAAACAACAGACTTCTAAATAATGCACAAGCCAAAGAGACTCAATGTAAATGTTTATTGATAGATGAATGGATAAAGAAAATGTAATATACACATACAATGAAATATTATTCAGCCTTATGAAAGAAGGAAATCCTTCCATTTGTGACATATGGATAAGTGTGGAGGATAATAGTCTAAGTGAAATTAGCCAAACACCTTCACAAGGACAAATACTGCATAATATCACTTATGTGATGAATCTAAAATAGTCAAACTCATAGAAGCAGAGAGAGGAATGGTTGTTGAAGGGAACACGATGAGGCGGAATCAAAGTTATTAGACAAAGAATACAATTTTCAGTTATATAAGTTGAATAAGTCCTAGGGATATATTGTACAGCATAGAGCCTATGGCTAATAATACTGTATTGCGTACTTAAAATTTTAGCTAGGTGTGATGGCTCATGCCTGTAATTTCAACACTTTGAGAGGCTGAAGCAGGAGGATCACTTGAGTCCAGCAGTTTAAGACCAGCCTGGGGAACATAACAAGACCTTGGTTCTACAAAAAATAAAAAATAAATTAGCTCAGTGTGGCAGTGTACACTTATATTTCCAGCTCCTCAGGAGACTGAGATGGGAGGATTGATTGAGCCCAGGAGATCAAGGCTGCGTGAGCCATGATTGTGTCACTGCCCTCAAGCCTTGGTGAAAGAGTAAGGCTTTGTCTCAAAAAAATTTGCTAAGAAGGTAGATCTTATATTAAGTATTCTCAACACACACACACACACACACACACACACACACACACACACACACGAATAAATAAGAAGGCAGGAGAAAACTTTTGAAAGTGACAGGTAGTTTTATGGCATCAATTGTGCTGATAGTTTCATGGATGTACAGTTATCTCCAAATAACATGGTTTTGTTTAGAGAAGATATCTTTTTTTAGAAGAAGAAATCTTAATAGAAATTT